>NW_020271625.1:796655-1043741 GCF_002803265.2 Melanaphis sacchari
TTTTTTTTCAACAATATATCAATGCAGGAGTAACGTATTAAATTAAAACTAAATTATTATAAGATTATTTATTTTTTCACATAACTCTTGTATTTTAACTTTAAAGTAAAAATTATTTTTTTTAATGAATCGAAAACTATACTGAATTGCCTTGATTATTAGTATATGCACACGCTTGAGATGATTTAGATTTAAATTTTTTAATACTTTAAAATAAATAAATTTAATTCGATACTTTAAATGATTTGTCCATTTTACATATTTTATACATGACAATGTATTTTTCCGTTATAAAGTTTTAAAAAAAAAAATATTGAACATTATTGTTTTTATGGAGAATGTTTAGAAAAAGACGGTTTGTTTAATAAGTCGTACCATTACAATACACAATACACATATTAGATATATATTAATATATTATAATAAAACAACACCGTAGTTATACTATATTCATGATTTCTGCTCACATCATTTTTAAACATTATTAACTATGCTGTAGCTCGAATTTTGATTTTTAGAATATTCAAGGATAGTTGAAAATCATACAGCCATATATTTGAATTATTTATTATTTTTAAGAAATTACTAGGTATTGGTAACACTAACTTCTTAAATCACTAGATATTTAAAATCAAAGTTTGAAAGATACGGCGATGAGGAATATTTACTTGATTAATAACTTTGTTTTTAATTATTATTATTTTAAAGGATTGTTAATTAAATGTATTAAAAAGCCTTTAAAAATTCACTTGAAATCACAAAAAATGCACGATAAATCTATACAAACGTGTTTAATAACCTTATAAATACAAATTTAGTAAAAGATTTACCACGGGCTTACTAAAAAGTTATAATTTAAAAAATATAAAAATGTACCGAGTGGAAAATATCTTATATCAAAGAAATTATTAATTAAGTAAGACAAATTTATACACAAGTGATATAACGTATAAAATATGAAAAAAAAAAATCATACAATATTTATATGAAAAAAAATGTAAGGAATGGAAATCCTTAATAATATTAAACAAACAATAAAAAAAAAAAGATCAAAAAAGGTCTAAAATATAAAAATGCAAAATTAAAGCTTCAAAATTGAACTGAGAAGTATACCTAATTCAAACTTAACATTGAAAAATGTTTACAGTCTACTAAAATGTACACAATTTTTTATACATTTATAGCCTTAATTATTGTAATTATTAAATTAATTTAGTTCGGAATGTTGTTTTCACAGCTTTATCTCTAGCACACTAACAGATTGTTATTAATCACGTGTAAAGGACGTGACAAATGATGCGCCTGCAGTAATTAAACTTAGACGATTTCCAAAACCGTAGCCTCTATACATATAGGTGATTTGTCACGATGCGAATTGAACCTATATGACCAATGAGCGAATAGTATAAAGTGTGAATGTCTGTGTGAGCCATGGTTTTTTCACGAAACACCGAATAATAAGAAATGATATAATATCACATATACAAGTAAATAAAATCGTTCCTACCAAACTCAACTCTAAAGTCGAATACCGGAAAACTGTTTAAATGTATGTATATATTATAGAGCATATTATT
Source organism: Melanaphis sacchari (assembly GCF_002803265.2). NCBI lineage: Eukaryota > Metazoa > Arthropoda > Insecta > Hemiptera > Aphididae > Melanaphis > Melanaphis sacchari. The sequence continues at coordinate 798,233 of NW_020271625.1, forward strand.
GATTGAAGATCACCTATATGGTAATTAATGATCAAAAATTACATCACTGTTGTACGAGTAGGATGCATAGAAAAAAGTCAATTAAATTTATTTGTTATTACTTTAGGCCTACTTAGGCAAATACAATTACGAGAAGGCGTAACTGTAAAAGTGTATTTATTGTTTACGGTGTATATAAAAGATGCATACATATTTCTTGGAAAGTATTATACTATCTAAGTACTTATTATAGCTAATCCGCTTAAAATAAAAATTAATATTTTAGAGTTAAAACACTCTGTAAAATTAATACACTTAAATTTCTACACATAAATGTTTTTAAAGTAAAGAATTAAACATTTTCACTTCGGGGCACTTTTTATAATCTCAAAGTTCATACAATAAAACACATATAACTATCAACAATTCACTTTTTTTTTTAACCGCGTAACATTAGAAAAATAAAATAGTTAGACAGTTTTTCGTTATTATTATTATTTAAATATTTCAGAAGTGGTCAATGTAGAGTATTTTTCAGATCTTTATGACCATAAAGATTATATAATACAGCTTACAAAGACACATATCGTATTATATGATAAAAACGGCTTTATGATCAGCTATATGTTGACATAAACCGTATTCAACCTGCGCTTGTATTTTATATTATATACTACGATAAAAATAACGATATTTAATTTTATATTTTTTATTTACAGCTATACCTTTTTAACATTTTACAAGAAAAGAATTTCTTTAACATGTCTTCACCTACTTGACTCTTTTTTTTTTATTAAGTGGAATTTAAGTTTCTATTTTATTACTTACAGAAATAAAGCTCGATAATTGTTTACAAAGTTTCATGTTATATCCTAAGTTTTTCTTCCAGCGATTTTTATTTATCAAAAATAAGTAATTGCAATTGTTATTATTTTTAAAATGTATTTAAAATTTTAATTTTGATAGATTTTAAGCTATTTTATTATTTTCTAATATAAGTAATTATGTAAATAATGACTTAAATAAGTACCTTAAAGTACTTAAGTAAAATGGTGAGCAGAAAAAAAAATGTTTATAAAAATAATGTAAATATATAGCTCACTTGATTTGAGCTTAAAACTACCAATAAATTAAACTTATAATACATTATAAATTAAGAAAAAATAAAAATAATTTAAAAAAAATATTAGAACTTATGATAAGAGCTCCTATGGAGCTCACATTTTAATTTAATTATTTTAGTAGTATCAATACTAAAATTTGTTTCCAGTAAAGTAAATTATAAAATAACTTATAAAATTATACCAATAAACCTGTCCTCTTGCCCTTTCCCACTTTAGAAAAATAAAAATAAATACACTACTACTCAGAAGTAGCACAATACACATGTGGTGTTCACTGAGTTTTCGCAAATCGTTGCAGTCAATCACGAAAATACAGCAACAATATTACGATAAAGGTCACCGAGTTTAAACTCATCATTCGAATATGAATTTTATTTGACACGACATGCGATCCGAACATCTATTATGTCGTGTTTCGTAAATGTATCGAATGTTCACACATGAATTACTCTTGTTAGGTAAATGTTATCTTTTATATAATATTATTATGTCGATGATGACGGTGATACGATGATGATGATGTACTGATGTAGTTAATGCGCCGCGAAACTCGATCCTTCTTTACCTATATAATAGTTTACACAACCCAAATAACATGATACGTACGTATTATTATTACGTGGGTTTTTCATATTATTATTATTATTATTATTATTACTAGTATCATCAACCCATGAATTTAATTTTCCCCCTCATCGTATATGTATGGACGATAAATTATTTAAGTGCGCTGAAGATGACGGAGTAGTAAACGAGTTTTGGGAACTATTATCAGCGAGGTCTTCGATAATATTATGTTTGAAAGTCTTACGGATAATAATATTTGAAGTCAAAAATTTGTCACGCTAATGAAGAAAAAAGACAAGGTTATTAGTTTAAGTATATAATATCAACAGAAAATTGTCTTGCTGATTATGGGGTGGTTAGGTTAACTATTTTTATGTATGTTTTATCAAAAGGTACTGCATCATTCAAAAAAAAAAAAAAGTTATAGAAATAAAGTATATAAATGTTCAAGAAAATATAGATATGATTCAAGATTGGTATAGAATCTTATAATATTATAAAAAATTATTCTTGCATGCAAAAAATTGGTAAGTCATAATTATTTAAAAATTAAATAGTATTTTTATTTTTTAAACAATAAACTTCAAATTAAATATTTGTTTTCCAAGTAAAATATAAACGATACAATCCTTATTGGTTTTAGAAATACTTTTATAATATTTCATCATGTTTACGTCGATTGAATTTACGTTTTAGACTATAACATAACATTATATAATAATGAGCTTATAACTGAAGTACATACAATAAGTTCAATCGGATAATATGTATATATGAATAAATAATATGTTATATAAAAGTTATATAACTATACATTATGTAATATGGAATAATACAATAAATAAACATGTGCCTCTTAAACTAAAATAATACTGAATTTTTTCACTGTTTTAAAATGTTAAATCGTTACTTTTGACTTCTAAATTCAATTTAAAAAAATGCTTGGTTGAAATAACAAATGAATAAAATTAATTTTCATCATAGATTTTAACAATTCTTCATAAAAATTTCTAACAGTATTTAATTTAAAGTAAAATGCGTAAATACTAAAAATTCTATAGACTTATCCAAAATAAAAATATAAATTAAATAAATAATTTGAATACTATTTCAATATAGCAATTAACAAAAATATATTTTTTGATCTTATATAATATATACTAGTATAACTAAATATAAGAAACAATTTATAATTGAAATGTAAAATGTAACCATCAGGAAAAATACCAATATGACGGCCTCGGCAGAGATGACATGACACAGTTGAAAGAGGTTTGAAAAAGTCGACCCGTTACTAGTTATAAAAACAGCGTTGAATAGAGAGATATGATCAAAATGTTTTGGAAACAGGGTTAGTCCTAAACGGATCTTAATAACGTCATAAGGTGTTAAGACACAAAATTATTTTCAAAACTAATAACTAATTTACAATAAATAAGCTAATTCATATTTTTTATAATTCGATTATAAGTACTATACAAGAGTATTTTATTTATATAATTGCATATTAAAAAAAAAAAAAAGATAAACAAGTGGATATCGTTTTGTTATACAGTAGGTATTGAGTGGGTAACAATTATAAAATAATTTGCATTTTTGTGCATACTTTGTCAAAATTCTAATTTTAAATGAATGTAAAAAAAAAATAATCGTGTCTGTTTTTTTTTTAATATAAGAATATCTTATGTGAGATATTGTATTAAATTTTCAAAAAATTTCGAACCAACAAATAATTTTTTATCGAATTTAAAAAAAAAAATGAAAACTTGGGATGTCTATACGAATAGTTAAAATTGAGTTGAAAAAATTTAAAAATATTATCATGTAATAAAAAATTATAATATAAATATTTTGTAAAAATTTCAAGTAACTATGATTATTCATTTTTGAATTTAAAAAAAAAAAATAAAAATTGTTTGTAAAGTAATAGTTAGTATACGGATAATAAAAAATAAAAATAATATTCAATGTTGTAAAAATTTGAATTTTAAAAACTTATAAATAACCTTGTATACAGTTTTCAATTTTTATGTATAAACAGAAAACTTGAATGTATTTATAACTACAAAATAACTTGTATTTTTCAAGATTTTTACAAAAAATTTTAAAATTTGAAATTTAAGTGCTTGTAAAAAAATACTATGATATTATGTGAGTGTAAATTATCAACATTTTTAAATCGGAAAATTAATTATTTACTAAAAAATTTTCAATATCTTAATTCATTCTTAAATATTTTATTCATTTATAAAAGAAAAAAAAGCTAAAAATGATCAAACATTTTAACTGTCTTTAAATACCTTAAAAAAGAGTCAAGATATTTTGATAATAATAATATTTATAGGAAACAATATATAAATACTTGGTGAAAAATTCGAGTTTTCTTTGAAGTTCCTCTTTGAATCATAAAAAAATTTAAAAATCAATTTATTCAAAATATGGTTAAGTAAATCATTTGTTTATCAGATTATAAAAAATAAATAAATTTTGCTTTTTTTAGAGTACAAACTTAATCTAATTTTCTATTTAAAATCCCCCTCAAAGTTGATAATTGAAGCATTTTTTCAACAACTTATCGTGTACTTATGTATAATATTAATAATATATAACATATCTTTATTTATAAAAATTAAGCATACAGCGGGTTTGCGTGCTATGTACTCCAAAACTACATAACCAATTTTGATTTTGATTTTGCTTATGTCTCCAAATTAGAATATAGAATAGTTTATATCTTGATTGAGAATATTATATAGGAGAAATAATGAGAGATAAAAAAAGAGAAGACAAATATAACCGGTTTGATTTTGAGATAGTGTGCCTGATGTTGTGTTATAATTCTAATTATAACTCTAAAAACGATTCTATGGTATTAATAATTTAATAATAATAACAAATAAAAATAATTATAAATTTAATAATTTAATTCTATGGTATTAATAATTTTGATTTTACGGCAACAACAGATAACGAGTAAAAGATAGAAGATAAATAACATTAATAACATTTTACATTTTTATAATTTAAAAAAATAAAAATAATCATTAAAAGTAGTTAAAAATAAACGCTATTTCTACATTTATAAAATTTAATTTTCATGTTATTAACTAAGAACTTTATAAATAGTTTAGTATAGCAATTATTCAACGGATTATAACAGTCACAGCAACGTGTGGCCGGGTCAGCTAGTATACTTATATGATAATAAGCTGACAGACCGTCTTCATCCCAAATTGCTTTTTGTATATAATGATTTATTATAAAATACAAATTTAAAACATTCATTACAGTAAATTACTCAATAATGAGTTGAACTCGAATACTCGATACCTACTGTACATTAGAACAAGTATCTACTTTTTATAATTACTAGTTCGATACATTATCTAATGATTTAAGCTTTATACATTTTTTATATAATTTGTGGATAAATTTTTTATTAAATAATATTATCTAGTAGGTACCTACCTGTTTTGACAACTATTTAATTTTAATTTATAAACCTAAATCACAGTTAACAATATTTCATATGATAATGGCTATGTTTTAAATTTATATTAATAGACATGTAGCCCAAATTAAAACTATATCTGTCTAATATCAATATTTTTTAACAAGTTTACTAATGATAAAAAAATTCAAACACGATGTGTATTCAACACGTACCTACTAATTATTATAGAACTGAAGTGTGCAGTTGAGATTCTAATAAATTAAATATTTGTTGTTTTTATTATACTTTATCTAGATGGTAAGACATACTATTAAAGTTTATTCTATGGTTTTTACAATTAAAATAGTTTCTAATTTTCTGCGGATACTTATGTATTTTTCAGAAAATAAAAATAAACTTTTTTAAATTTTTTTGGAAATGGTAGCTGATGGAAACAAATATATTTTTCTTTTTGCGAAAAGAACGAGTACATTAATATTCTGAATTAAAACTTCTTCAAACATACATTGGTTTAAATACTAATGGATAAATAAAATATAATATAATTACAAGCAACTCAAAATACGTAACATAGTTTAATAACAAATTATTTGGAACATCTAAAAATCAATATCAAGTAATACTATACAGATTTACAATATTTATAAAACATCATATATTTTTGTCTAAATTATCTTCTCATTAAAATCTATTTCATGATAATTTAAAAGGAATTTTATTAATTGAATTAAATAAATGAAAAACAATTTTATTATTTGATTTCATTAAACTAAATTCTACGAATTCAAAATATCGGGAGATGTTTCTGTTTTCTTTATTCATTAGTTTTTGATTTAAATTTGTATTACTCTTCAATTATTTAAAAAAGTAATATGGAAATTTTCAATTTTAATCTCTTAAAAACACTAACTATACATTCAATATGAAGTTGACGAACATGGACAAATGGACGTGGCCGTTTAGAGTATTACATACTAAAATAACATAGAACTGAAACCACTACAATAAAACTACTTATTTTATTATTGGTGTCTTCTTTTTAAGGTTCCTTGTAAGTTTTTAAAAATATCAAAATTACATTTGCACTATTTTTTTTTTATACGCATTCAAAGTATGTTTTTTTATAAAATTTGTCAAAATTACCAAAATGTTTAAATGATTTTGAAATTAATAATTTATAAAATATTCATTTTTACGGCTATGAATTAAATTTAATGTACGGTTCTTTGTAACTTTGATTCATACGAGAAACGTTTAAAAAATGTTAAAAATATAATTTTATTTTTATAGATTTTTTGTTCAAATTTAGACAAAATTGGACATTTAAATGAACAATAATAATTTTTTTTGGCTCATTATAATTTAAAAATATTATTTATGAGTAATTAAAACTCTTAACATATTTTATTATATTGCATTTATATAGTGATATTATAAAATGCAATTTTTTTGGAAGATATTAAATTAACTTACTGTATAACTAACAGTAGTACAATAAATTAGTTCTATAGAAATATAAAGTACATTATATTAAAAAATGTACAGGGCTATAGGTTGGGAAACCATTTTCACTCCGATATTATTTTATAAATTATGATTTTTTTGTCATCATCGAATTCACGTAAAATTTATCAGTAAAAGGTAGCTGAAGTGAGGATAAAATAAAATGTATTAATATTTCCACGTAGTGTTTAATTAGCAAAATTTATCAAATGTTTTTTTTTTTTTTTTAATTCAATAATATGAACCGGTTTTAATACTTTTTCATATTTACCTATGTACTTCTTAATATTGTTATGATTTCAGTATACGTGAAAATAATAATAATATTAAATTAAATTCATAATAAAAATTGTATTTTTTAAAGTGCTCTTTTATGTGAACGCCTATTCAAAAATAAACACTCAAGACTCGACGGGCCTTGTCCGTTGTATGCTTTAACTCCGTGTCATGGTTAAAAAAATACATAATAATATATACAAAGAAACCGTTCATACTTGTTTTATTATTTCTATTAAGTTGATAGCAATAATAACTATATTATTATTTTTCAACAATATTATGATATATGAAGGAATGTGTGTTTAGTATATGATAACATTGACCGTTTAGGTAAAAGATTAAAAAACGGATATTTATTTTTCCATTCCATAGGCAACAACTGGTGGACAGGTTAGTATTAAAATATAAGAATAGCGTAAAATTTAAAAATAATAATTAAAATCGATCGGTTTTATTATATTATGATATTTAATTTAATTGTATTAAATAAAGTCTTAAATTACGTGTTTATTTTGCAATAACAGATATATTCTACATTACACACAATTTTATCAAACAATTTTTTATGACGCAAAGCACTAAATATACTTGGAAATTGGTACTCAGTTCAAATTGGTTACCCTGATAAAATTATTATACTGTGCCTTTGGACGCTCTGTGTTTGAATGCAAATTTATATTATGGGATCCACGTTCAATTAGTCATCACTCATCACTATCTCTTGAAGCGCGTATAGCGTAAATTTTTATACTTTGCTGGGTTATAATATATTAAGAATTGAGCACCAATCATTTGATTATTTTCTTGTTTTTTATTCTAGGAAATTATCCTCATGACTGATAGAAGCATACAAGTGAATTTTACTTTTTTTTTTTAATTTACATTCTAGAAAAATTGACTATCTAATTTTCCTTTCTTGCATTAGTTTTGAAATCCCTACTGCTAATTAGCCACTTGTATCAATGATGAGGATTGTCAATACAGAACCGTCTCACTCTTCCAATTAACTTACTGTATCTTATTATAAATATATATATATATATATATATTTTATATATAATCTTTTCTTTGTTGCTCATTATGCATTTTTGCTGTTTTTATTTCTTATTATATATTTTAATTGTTTATTATGTTAATATTTCAAGTTAAAAATGTTCAACTATATATATATATATAAATGTGTCTGTAACCATTAGTAAAAAAAACCTTTTAGTATATAATAATTATTGGAAAAGAAACCCGAATAAAATCCAAAACTATTTTTATTTAAATTTTATATGACAAATAAATACAATTTCACGTTACTTTTCTGATTTTACATCACACTATAATAATATAAATAGTTTCATAGTGATAATAATAATATCTAAGCCTATTAACTGTGAAAACTTAAAGCAAAACATATGTATTTAAATAAGTAGGTTACAGTATCACTCAATGTCTAAATTTTTCGGCTATCTCCCAATATGCGGTCTACCTCCGTTTTGTGTGCTACGTAACTATAAATATGAGTATAGTATGCGATATACCAATTTTATGTGTTCTACCTATAGCTGGGAATCCCATATCATTTATATTTATTTATAAAACAGAATATGTATCATAATATGTTATATTATAATACAATATGATAAAAATCACAAAAATATGTAACAATTTAAAAAAAATATAAATTTTAAAAATAGGTAAAAAACCACTCAATCGAGTTAACTATTTGATAATTATTAATTGTAGATATGGTTTATATTAAATTTAACAACTTAATTAAGTACTTACTGCAAAACAAATAATATGTGTTTTACGAAATAAACATTTTACAACATAGCTAGATCCCCCAGTGCTAACAGTGATCAAAGGAATATAATATATAATATATAATAATGAAATAATATTTTGTGACTTGAATTTTCAAAAAATTTGATATCTTGGTAGATATGTATATATATTATCTACGTATATAAATGAATATAAATCAACCATTCTTTTGTTTTCTATGTTCTCCAAAACTACAGAACTGTTTTCGATAAAAGTTAAATTATTTTAATAAAAATCAAGTTGCGTGAGCAAATTGTCTGTGAACTGAGGTAAACTAAAAACACACACACACACTAATATAACGTCATATTTAAATATTTCATAATAAATGTGTACCTACATTTTTTTTTAACACGACCACATTGGATAAAGAGTTTTTTAAGACAATATCCATATAAACCGAATGGCCATATCATTTTCATAAAATAATAGTAATTTACAATATTTTTCTTTACATTTTGAGCATAATTTTCTTCTTAAAATATTTTAACTAAATATTTTTTATCCGTTGTTTCTCTAAATACATTAAGCAGGTGATTGTTATTATGTTCAAAAATAGGTGTGTATTACATTTTATTACCAATATTAAATTTGAGACTGAATAAAGGCATACGAATTATCCACACATAGACCTTTGGCTTGAGTTTCATTAACACTTTTTTTGGGCCCATCTAGAATTCGAATTCGTTCTTGTATTCTTTTTAGCAAATAGCTACTTTTTCTTTTTAACTTTTGTACAACTTTAGTTATCTATTTCTCAAAAGTAAGAGTATTTTTAACAAAAATATAATATTTTGTTACAAACGAATCTCTACTCATCTAATTAGCATTCCCCTGATAACTTGTATAACTACTAAGTATATTTAAAATTTACATGGAATTATAAGAATTAATTACAGTTAATTAATTAATTACACTTATGCATTTACATAACATTTTTATCATAATATTACGCGTTATGCACCAAATACATTTTCCTTACAGCTTTATGTTACAGTATATTATAAACAAAAACTTGAAAAGTAAAAATAAAATTTAATTAAAGTGTAACTAAATGTTAAAATTTTTAAATAAGTTACAAATTAGGTAAAATAAATAAAAAAATTAAAAAAATATCTTATATACTATCGGTCTTAAATATAAATTATGATGAAAAATTTAGTTTTGTTTTCTGCAAAATTTACAAAAAAAATCATGATTTTTATAAATAGTGAGATCTGGTTCTAGATAATGTCGTTCCCTTTTGTTTTTAAACTCAACGAAAGCTGACCAGAAACTACAGTTTGTTAATCTAACTAGTAACTACATTTAATTAAATGAATAAACGATTGTTTGTGTTTTCACTGAATAAACTAATATTTTTGTATTTTTTTTTTTATTTGACTGAAGCGTATTATAACTATTTCTTAGTTATTTAAGATGGATGAATAACTAAAACAGTTATGCATAATTTTTGTAACTTGTAATGTAATATTATATTACTTGTTTTTGTAACAGTAGTCTTAATTATAAAAAATGCACTATGTACACTTATCAGGCGTATATATGTATTTTGAATTTCTGTTTATATTTTTGATCAGCTTCTGTTATTTTTTTACATGACTTTTCTGAAGTTATGAAGTTAATTGAATTATTTTACTTGTTCTTTTATATTTTTCAATTTTATGAACCTAATTGACTATAATATAGTTTTAAGTGATAAAAATATTTCTTGTTTAAGAGTTATCCACAAAATCTGATTATTAATAACAAATGAGTTTTTGTTTTTTATCTGATTATTTTTTTTTTTTTTTGTTAGTAGGCACTTGTGCCATATATGAACACATCAAATGACATATATTAACACGATGTAATAAATATTTATTACAAATACTTTTTTGCTGGTATATGCATATTATTATGGTAGTTTATTATCTTACTTTTATATTTTAAACAAAAGTTAAAAAAAATATATACGAGTATATGATAGATATTTCTTTATGAATAAAGAATTATTATAATACTTAATATAAAAATAAAAAAAGTGAGAAAAATAATAGTATTCTGCTGCACTGTACAAAAAGTGTCTAGTGGTTACTATAATGGATTTGTTAAATTTGAATTTTTATATCATATATCGTTGTTTACGAAAAACGATTCTGAATGGAACCTGTCTATCAGCCTACATCATTAAGTATATTTTATGATATGGCTATTAAAGTAATTTATTTTATTATTCGAATTGCGATAAGTTGATCATATTTTTATTTTCAAAACTATTAGCTTTATTATGTTACGATATTTTTATTAATTTTTAAGGCAATGCTTATCAATCTTACCATAAAATATTGTAAGTTGATTGAAGAAATAAATAGGTATAATAATATTATCTTAAAATTAATTTATAATATCTACATATTATTTTAAAAATTCACTGCATATTACATTAAATTTCATAATGTACATAAAATTGGCCTTATGAATAATATTTTTTAATAATAACAAAGTAATTAACATCGTTATTCATAATTTGAATATATTATTTTGTAGGCACAAATTTTAACTTGAATTGTCTATATAAAAATATATATATATATAATATGTACATATGGTTGTATATTATTTAGATATTTTGGTTGCAATATGGGTTTTTTAAGAGTAAAAGAGTAACATTGTATACATTTTCAAGTATTTTGATGCAGGAAAACATATTTTATCAACATTTATAGAAAAAAAATATAAATTTCTACTTATTACTTAAAAAATGAATATTTGAGAATTTCTAAGATATTTTGTAAATTATACTATGTGTAGAAATTTTTATGACGAAAATTTGATAAAAATTTCGAGTATCTAAGATTATTCATTTTTTCATTACACCAAAAACACAAAATTGATTTTGTCAAATACTAGTTTTGCTTAACAATTGGTTATTTCTTAATTTTTTTTGTTGGTTATTTTTAAAAAATACATAGCATTTTTACATTTTATTTTCTAAAGTAGTAATTAGATACAACTTTTTACTGACAACCACCTTTAAAGTTTAGAATAAAAGTATTTTTTACTTTTCCAAAAAAATGACGAAAAAAAAGTAAAAAAAAAACATATGATCAATACATATTTATCGGCTCCAATCAGTATCTAAAATTAAAACATTTAAATATAGTTAGTGAAATTTCTTAATTACTTCTATGTTATATTAACTAAGTTATAATTATTGTTTCACAAACTTTCCCATTTGACATATTTGTTTTCAAATTAGCCTATAATGCCAATAATTGCTTTATACACTACCTACTTAAAATTTATATACTATAATACTTATGTGACTACATAAAATACAGTGTATATTTTATGAAAATATTAATTTATTTTATTGTAAAACACAGTCAGATTTTTATCCACCAAAGATAAAACATAAAATAATATAAATTTCACGTTTTTAGCTACATTAATCACTTAAGGTGGTTAAAAATCTATATTATATTATTATACTAACGACACACTGCGACGTCACACATTTATTAAAAATCGTTTAAAAATCAACTTTGATCATCAACTTCGCGATTTAGGACAAATGGACGTGGCCGTTTGGACACGAAGTCATTTAGACGCAGCTGTTTGAGCTACTGTACCTACATTTGGACGCAAGGCCAAAATTAATAATTATAATTAATATTATAGTTTTATCACGATATTAGGATTTATCCTACGTTATTGAAATCGACGTTATGGTTTAGGCATGAAGTCGTTTAGTATTGATTAATTTATTTTATTATTATAAATATTTAAATAAAATGTACGAGTATGCTTATAAACTATATTTTATGATAATTCTACTATAATATACGTATATTTATATTTTATTGTAATTGGTATAAGTAAAAATAAAGAATTGAATAACTATAATTTTGTCCTCGCGTTCAAATATACTGGTGCCCAAACGGCAGCGTCTAAATGATTTGGCGTCCAAATAGTCGTGTGCAAACGTCAGCGTCTAAACATTGTAATACAAGTATGAGCAATATATCTTTAGAATAGTTAAAAGTATTAGTTACAATAGATTAAATACTTTTTTTTCAATAAATATTAAATATGATAAATTGTATGCATGTAAAATTTAAATATTCAATATTATCTAATTTCATTTAATATAGTTAAAGTTTAAAATGTAAGTAAATTAATACATGTATTAGTATTATTTATATGCAATGGTAAAAGTAGAATAGAAAAATTAAGTTAATAAATAAAACCATTTTTTCCACTTTGCCTATAAAATTCATTCGTTATAAGACTCATTTTGTGCTGTTACTAAACTGAGTCTTATAAGCGGTATCATTTGTATTTATTAAATTTGAAATATCTACAGATATTTTAATATCAATACATGTCACTCTGCTCAAAATATAAAAATATTCATTTATAAGGATAAAAAAAAATAGCAATCAAATACGTATCATGAATTTAATATCATTTATACTTGATATTAACTAATAACAAACTATATGAAATTGTAATAAAATATGTTAAAAATTATTAATATTCAAATGAATATTGATAAAAACGTAATCGTGAGTGGATACTTGTCTAACATATGCAACAAAATATTTATTATGTTTTTATGTACCATAATTAATTTATATCGAAAAAAAAATGCATCATTATACACTCGAATCATTGTAAATTGTAATATACTATGATACATCAGTTAGTACTATACAGTATACACGTTATATTAATATTCAAACCCTTCAAACGGCTCTTCAGTTACAACAGTCTGTATCTTGCCAGTCATTACAATATTTTGTATTATAGGCATTTACATACTAAGAACGTTTCCAATTTAAATTCAAAAAAATAATTATTAAATCGTTAAAATGAATATAATATTTTCAAGTTGTGTGACTTTCATATTTTTGTTAAGTGCATCGGAACAAACGTATTTTCTAAGTAAAAACTACATAAATACAATTAATAATAATGCAAGGACTTGGAAGGTAAGATACTTATACTACTCGTAATAATTATGATTTAAATTAATTTTAATATTATTTTGTTATCTGTTTTTTTAAGAATAATGGCAATAAAAAAATACATTTTTATTCTTTTATCAAAAGCTATTAGTTAAGAAAAAAAAAGTTTTTAGTGAGTCACCTCTTTTCAAAAATAACTTAATAACCAAGAAATATGCATGAGTACCTAGTTATACCTATCAATTTTATCATCTACAAAAATAATAATTTGTAATAAATATCATAGGCCAGAGATATGTTTTTTGAAAAAAAAAAAAAAATCACATATTATTTAAATATGAAAACTGATAAGTAGAAATACTCATAAACCAAATTACGTGTAAATAAGTTAGTTAATCAAAATATAAGATTGTAAAAATTATAAATGTTATTTTAAAAAAATCAGGGTTCACTTGAATTATTGGTCTGCTGTAAAAAATTTACTTCATTACTATTATAGATTAGTTGAACTAGAATTTAACGTTCCTTTAATTATACATAATATAGCTATGAAAAAATATTTCGAGTAAACCTCTATTTCCGAAAATATTTAATAATCTATTTATATTGAACTATTATTTCCTAAAGCATTTAATATAATATTATATAATAATTACCATGAAAATATTACATAAATATTATATTCATTGATGTTTTAATCAATATCAAGAACAATAAAAATAGAATCGTAGTACAGATAGTTTAAATTAAGCTAAAAGGCTTAATATTTTAGAAATTGCATTGTTTATAAATGATAATAATATATTTCATGGCGAAAGTTTCGATTACAACAAAATAACTAAAAATTTTAAAGGAAAAATCGTCATTTTTCTTTTAAATATCCGATTTCATCAAAGTTTAAACTTTATAAGTATACCAAATAATTGCGTTTATGTACTTTTAATATTTTTAAGATTTTTTGAGAAAAATTTATGATAGTCATATTCCAAATCTTTAAACCTTAATTTATTATTGAAATTGAAAATTGTATGAATTTTAGATACGAAATTAATTGTTTAAATTTAATTTTTAAATGATTAAAAATATATTTGATCAATTTAAGTAAAAATAATATTTTAAATGGACTTATTAATTGCTTAAAAACAATAAAAATATTTTCAATATTATATTATATCCAGAAAAACGTTATTAAATAGTTGATAAAAATAACAAGTTATTGCATACATTTTTTCTTTTTTTTATCTTTTTATCAACTAGTTACAATTTACAACTCGAAATCACACTCAAAGTTGAAATTTTAAATATTTATGTTTCCCTAAAGGTGACAACACGTAGAACATATTTTTTTTCAAATACATGTCATGATAAAAAAAGCATTTGTCAGTTCACTTAAAATCTGAAATAATAACCATAGTTATAAAACTCTTGGTGAGTAAAATTAAATCAATTAAAGTAATATATAATAAAATACTCGTACAAAATATTTGAAAATATTTCTGAATTAACAATATTTAAATTATTCCAACAACTATATCATGCAATTAATATTGATTAAATAAATAATACCAATTTATTTATGAGAAACAAATACGATAAAAACTGCAAATATTTTATGTTATTTAGTTAAATACTACTGTTTCAAAAACTTATCATGTTTTTTTCATATCTGGAAAAATGTATACTAAACATTATACTATAGAATGAATAAACGATAAAGCATTTCAAATCCGTATAGTATGTCAAGTTTAAATTAAATTTTTGATAGTTTATTGTTTTAAATTGTTTTAAATACCTACAAGTAAATTTTGTATGTAAAATTAAGTTGTATTTTTCTATCAACTAAACTTAAAATGTTAATCCTGTTTAACACTAAAACTTTTAATAAAATATGTTGTGTCCGAATTTATTTACCTATATAAAATCTGTTTGATTGTATATTATAATGATTTATTTTAATTGCAATCCGAAATCTAAGTATACATTAGGCTTTAAAAATGAAATATTATTTATATAAAAATGGTTTGTTAAACAATTAGGTTACAAAAAGTCAAGCTAAAATTGTAAAAAACTACTATTGATAAAAATAATCTGTAGATTAATGTCTTAAGAGACGTAAGTATAGATATGTCATTATACAATTGCATTAACCTGCAATGAGTTTTATAATATAACAGTTACACGATTAGTCATGACTGATTATAATTTTTTAATATTTAAATGATTATATAGTATCATAAAGTGATTTTGTAAATACTTATCAATTTAATTCTAAAAAAATGACGTTATACTGCAATCAATTTATAAAAAAAAAATAAGTAATACATAGATTAACAATAAAATGCTATGTCATTGTTATTATTATACTGCTGTGTTTTTATTATAATATTATGATTCAGGCTGGTATCAACTTTCATCCGGAAACACCATTGAAATTCATATTGAGACTTTTAGGGTCAAAAGGTGTGAAAGACTCGTTGACGGGTCCATTTAAATCGCACGACCCGTTGTATAAGACAAATATAAGTATTCCGATAGAATTTGACGCCAGAAAACAATGGAAGAACTGTACGACGATCAGGACGATTCGTGATCAAGGCAATTGTGGTTCATGTTGGGTGAATAATTTTATCTTTGATCATAGTGTTATTAAATTATTTTTGAAAAATGTTCATGGACAATTTTCCTCATCTCATAATAGGCGTTCAGTACAACTGGGGCGTTTGCCGATCGTCTGTGTATAAATTCAAGCGGGAGATTCAATGAATTATTATCAGCCGAACATGTTACGTCTTGTTGTTACCAATGTGGTTTAGGTTGTCAAGGAGGTTATCCTATCAAAGCTTGGAAATATTATTACAAACATGGTTTGGTCACTGGAGGAAACTTTAACTCATTTAAAGTAAAATAATAATAAACGTATATGGCAATAATTATTATAATACACAACTAAACATATAGTTTGAACAAAAATAAGATAAATTAGTAAATTGAACGTTTCATTTTAAATTTTATGAATACACTAACATACTGTATAATACTAACACTGGTTATAGGGATGCCAGCCGTATAAGTTTTCACCATGCTCAGAAAACGATTCATGTAGCGGTCAAACAGAAAAAAAACACAAATGTCAAAAAAAATGCTACGGAAATACGACTATTAACTATAGGAATGATCACAGATATAGTAAAATTATTTTTTAATAATAAAATTTTATATATTATATGTTAATATTATGTTCACCTCTCAAACGATAAATTATTACGATAATAATGTAATAATATGTTTGTGTATGTACTCGCATATATATAAATATATATTTAGATTAAGCTATATCAAAGATTTTCTAACATTTTCGTAATTAAAATACGTATATACTCATTCTTGTCTTTAAATATATATTTATTTTTTATCTTAACAACACTAAACGTAACATTTTAGTTTTTCTTATCTGTATTTTTAAAAATAATTTTATGTATCAAAGTACTTTAAAGAAAATTCTACTTAGAAATATAAAATTAAAAATGGATGACATCGTTTGATAAAGTAAAAACTTACAAATTATAACAATAAATATCATATATATATATATATATATATATATATATATATATATATATTTATATGTTATTTGACAATAATATCACATTATGTGTAAAGATAATATTTTCAAAAAATTTAAAACTTTTTGAAATATTGAGTGTAAAAACCTAAATAGGTCACTTTGTTTATCATAAATTATATATTATGCAAAAAATACAATATAAAAAGATAAATTCGTGTTAAAGTTTAAATACATCAAAATATGGTGGTTGAATTAACAAAATTAATACATAAGATTAAATTATGTAATACCAACTTATTTTTATATGAAAATGTTATATTTAGTATTTATATATAGAGAGAATTACCAACTAGTTAATTTGAATTTTAAAGTATACATTCACATATATTTTTATGTTAGTTAAAAAGTAGTTAATGATTGTAAACTTTTTGTTTATTTAAATTTATATTATATAAAATGTATTAAATGAGCGATTCTTATTTGAAACGTGAAAAAATCTTAGTACCAGTTTAAACATTACGTATTAAAATAAATTTAAAAATCTCGAAAATCCCAAACATAGGAAATTTAATAAATTGTATTATTAGAAGAAAAATGAGAGTTAAAACTATTGGCGGATTACCAATATAAAATCATAATCAATTAATTAAAATAATTAACAATCACTATAATAATATTGTAACATCAATATTGTTAAAAAAAAAAACAGTATTTTACAAACACTTGATATTTTATTTTATTTTACTTATAGTTAAAGAAAAGCCATATAATTTGGAGTACAATTCCATACAACACGATATAATGACGTATGGACCTATCGAGGCATCTTTTGAAGTCTACGATGATTTTCTATCGTACAAGTCAGGTAAATGAAGTATCAATAAAAAATAATAATAATGTATTCAAAGTGATTTGTTAAACTTATTACTAGGTACACCTAGTGCTGTAAAGTACTTACAAAATTAAACATATTAGAGTATAAGTATTTAAAAGTTTTTTCAAGTATTAAATACTATATTTAAAAACAATAAAAATTATAGCTTAAAATTTTTCTGACGTATGTATTGAATAATTAATTTTTCTATTTTAAATTTAAAACATTTGGAATTGAAGTAAAATTATACTGCCATCATCAAAATAATAATAATTTAAATATTTATTTTAAATGAACAAACTTTTTTTTTAATAATATATTCTTGATAATTATTTTAAATTATAATATATCAATAATTATTAAACAAATAATAAATAAAAATAAAAAATAATTATATAACTATCCATAAAATAAAAAAATGTATAATATTATGATAATATTGTGGTCCTATAATTTTTCATATGAATTAAACTATCAAATTCAAAAGAAAAAAAATTAAATCCAGCTGGTAGTTTCAGAGATTACCGCGTTCAAAGAAACTCTAACTATATTATATTTTATAGATATCGATTTAAAAATTATAAATTTCAATAAATACAAGTATATAAAAATATTTAGTACAATATACATATTATAATATCAAAGGTTTTTTTTTTGCTCACAAAGAATTTTCATATTTTAAAATAGACTCAGCAAATATACACCACATAATAGTGACTTTACATGAAAAAAATCTCATCGTAAAAAGCACTTCAAATTTTTTCAAATATTCGTTTATACATACATTATATATACTCGTGAATTAATCAAATATTTTAAATTTATAGATTTTGGTGCCTACTCTCCGCACCCTATGCGGACGCCTATTCCAATATAGTTTTTACATAATGCCAATCGGTTTCAGGTGTTTATTCGGTATCACCTAATGCCACGTATTTGGGAGGCCATTCTGTGAAGTGTATCGGATGGGGAGTCGAAAAAAACGTGTCTTACTGGTTGATGATGAATTCATGGAACAGTACATGGGGAGACGAAGGATATTTTAAAATTCGGCGGGGTACTAATGAGTGCAAAGTCGATAATTCAACATCTGCTGGGATACCCGAATATTATGCATAAGTACATAGCTTATATAAAAATTTGATATCATCGTTTTTTCTTCAATCCGGTGGTTATATAGTACGTACATCACGCATACAATGTCGTAATAATAATTTATAATTATTCATGAATATCATTAAAAAAAAAATATTTTTTTTATTTATACTGTAGGTTTATTGAACATCAAATATTAATTGTTTCAAAATGTATTATAGTTTTTGAAACACAATTATTTTAAGTTATTCAAATTTTTTTCGAAACAATTTTTTTTTTTTTTTTGACAAACAAATTATTTTTTATTATTTGTTTGTATCGTTATCATTACATTAGTTTTTACTTCTTCAAATGACTTATGACAACATAGTACATTATTAACTTTATAATATTTTGAAATAGAACTTAGATTAGGTACTATTAGTATTAACATTCGATTGCAACGTATCAGTATGCTGCTTCAGAGTTTAAAGTATTATGAAAATAAGAATAAATGATAGTAAAAATAATAACTTTAAGAAAAAACAATAATGATAAAAAAAAATTTTTTTTTGTTATAAATTAAGTAATTAGAGTCATATATCAAAAATTATTTTCAAAAACGTTTATATTATTTGACATTATGAGTGGTTACTGTCAAAATAATCACACTGTGACTGTGTTATGTTACAGTATGAATAGACTGAATTTTTAAACGTTAAAATAGTTGTAGTCATTAAAATATTTTTATTTTTTTTAAAGATGAATCAGCGGCATCTATGTATATTAAAGATTACAACCAACTACAAGAATATCATATATACAAAACATTTTAAAATACACGTTTATATCTGATATATTTTTATTTATTTTTTTTTCGTAGTATGAATTATAATATAAATTACAAATTAATGTGCTAGTTCTATTTATATTTATATATTCATAGTTTTTAGTTACCGGAGAATCAATACAAATAAGGTTTATATTATTTCCAGAAAAATGAAAGTAATAATCGTAAAGTAAATATCATTGACAGCGGAATAAATTAAAAGTCAAAGTACATCAATAATAATATTTTGTGCACACAATTTATCGGAAATAGTCCATTGATAATATTGAATTATAGACAGTTATAAAATATATTGATAAAAGAAATTTGTGATAAACCCAAATCATAATCAATACGATCGATGATACTAATAAAAATCAAAATAAAGCTAAGAAGGACAAATAGCGCTAGCAAATGGTAAGGAAGTCTAATCAAGAATCATCGAATAAGCTGATCAACGTCAATAAGATATTTTAATTCTCATTGTAATAACTTAATCAAATTAAATCGTTAAAATATTTTACAATTTCATCATTTGAAACTCAAGCAAGTGCACTTAGATGTCGAACTTATTATTGACAGTTTTTCACAAAAATTTTAAAAAATACGATGATATTCCCTATGACGTACTAAAACATTTATATTTAATCTTTAACTAAATAAGATAATTGATAGCTATTCAAATAATTGTGTTTAAAAATCATTTGTATATTAATTATGTATTCAAATAAAATATTACCTAAATAACCAACCTAATATAATTGCATTTAAATAATGTTTTACTTCGATAGAAAATTATTGTAAACCAATTAATGAAATTGTATTGAAGAGAAAAATCTACCTATAATATAAAAATATATTTTATCATTTCATTTTTATATACAAAATAAAAATATTAAAATTGATAATTATAACTGTTAGTCCTTATTTTTTATTATATGTAAAATAAAAATTATGAATACTTTAATGAAATGATTTTTTTTTTCTTTTGAATTAAATTTTTAATTTTCCTATTTTTGCTTACACTCTACAAATTATATTGATCACCACAAAAATTGTATCAATTATGCAATTAATACATAATAATGATGTTATATAGGTTGTACTTATACATTAATTTGTTTCATCATTCAAATTAAATGTTTACGCATTTCGATTTATTATAAACATGGTTTTAATAAATTATTTAACTATGATAATTAATATCCGAAATCCCTGTGACTTAGTAAATAGTTATCCATATTAAGTATTATTTTCATCATATTCCAAGACAATAATCAACTGATTGCAATATATATAACCATGATTAATAGTTCTATATACAAACTTCTTCTCGTCTCTTGCAAAAGCTCTTAAATATTTTATCTATTCAAACATTAACTCATAAATCAAAATTTGTTTTTGTTTATTCGATAACCTTACGTTTTTAATTAATTGTTTAAATTACCACAATTTTCTAAAAATGCAAAATTCAAATGTTAACTTGAATGCGTAATTCGAAAAAATATTTAGAATATGACTCTAGTGAAACTATTATAAGTTATAACTGATGTTTATGCTAATGTTCCGTTATCATTGAAAAAAAAAAGTAACACTTATTATTTTCGGTAGATAATATGTATACCACAATAGAGGTATATTCTCTAAAATCAATCAAAATTAAAAACGAGTATTGTTTTATTTATTATAACTTTCATTTATGTGGTAGACTTATTGATGGATTGTATAATTAAAAAGCGTAATATACGAGCTCGTTCGTCGGGCTTATTAACTAAAAACATCTCAATTTACACCAGTGTACTCGTACATCGAAATGGACTTATTATCCTAAACGCTATCTCAATCAAACTTGACCTATCCAAACCAACGAGTTAAATTTGTTTAGTTGTATATGTATACAATATTAGTGCTGTTGGTTAATACAATTTACTTGTATTTATTTATGCGAGTATTTACAATTTTAGTGGTTATATCCGTTTAAGTTAACTTGAAAAATAAAACGGTGATTCTATTTTTTCAATCATTCTTCTACACTATATTACTTTTGAATAAAAATATACAAATACAAAAATTAATAATTTCCTTAAATCTTCAAATTTAGTTTAGATTTCAAATTAAAAAAAATTAGATATATTTGATAACTTTTCATAAGTTAAGTAAAGGATAACATTTTAGAAATATTAATACTAACTGTAATTTGTACGAAATAATAATTTATCACTATAAACAAATTATATTTGATAGCGTATTGAATCGTCTAGTACTCATTAATTTCCTATATTATTCAATTTTAAATTTGTATTTAAACAGTTAATATAGTTTTAACAATGAAGTATAAACTAATTTTTCGTCTTAGGTACTCATAAGAAATGTTATTAAAAATACTTTAAGACTCCAAATATTTACTGAAGAGATAAAAAATATATATTATAAAACAATGTATTTAGTAGTATTTTGAAGCACCTATACGGATGTAGATATTTAAGCATATTCATTAAAACATATTTTTAAAAACTAATAAAGAACAAAAAAACTAAAGTGAAATGAAAAACTCAACGTAGTAAATATATAAAATATTTAATATCTCCTTAATTGAAATCAATGATTTCTACAATCTATCTGTAGATATTTGGAACATTTTGAGGTCATTAGCATGAAAATTGACAAAGTTATCACAGATTACTTTACCATAGTAATATTTATAATTATTTATTTTAAATGCTTTAAAATATTAATAATTGGAATTTTTCCAAATAACCCAACACAAAAAAATACAATACAAGTAAAAAACTCTTCAAATTCATAAAATAATTCACCTCCGTTCGTTTCAAAGCACACCCCACATCACCCTTAATATTCATAACGTTACTAAAATAGTACCTAAACTGCACTACAAAAATTCAAAGCAACATTTAAAATAATATTAACCACAGTGTAAAAACACCTACTATCTCTAGCTTAAAAAATCCTAATAGAAAGACCAAGTGGCTAAGTCCTAGAAATATTTTAATTAATTCATTTAACACTTACTATAACCTCGTATTGAACCTAAACCCACACTAAAATATTGAATAATTATTTTACCACATCCAAGGATAGGAAACATAAGTATTTTTGAATTTTTTTTTATTTTAATGAGATAATATAAAATATACATTATATACCCCCCATATTGAAAAAAAAAGTAAATTTACAATGTAATAAAACAAAATTGATTAATTTCAATAGAAATAATTCAAAATGTATAGTCTTATGTCATTCTAATTAATTGACAAATAATATTTATTTCTTGGGTTTGACAAGTCAGATCATGATTGAAATCTGCTGTTGAAAACCTTAGTAAAACTTAAATTAAAGAATACAAACTTGTATTATTTTTTTTTTATTATATGAATAAAAATTGTCTTCGTTAATTATTATTAGGTGTGGTAATATATTTTTAGTATTTTATATATTAGTTAGATACATAATGGATAATTTTTAAATCAAAAATACTAAGCACATGGTATATAAATACTCGTAATTATGTTTGGACATTGAATATAAAATGACTCCTAAAAAACAATGATTAGTAAAAAATACTTAATACAGAATACAATTTCTATATTATAAATACATATTTAAAATATGCATTACTCATTTTTTCCATAACAACAATATATAAATTATTTATATTGTGTGGATCTTATAATTTTCTAAACCCAAAATTTAAAAAAAATTTAAATTTATTTTTGTTAAAAAATATTTTCTAAGTAGGTACTGGAAATGTTTTTATTTTTCAAGAAACCTTATGGCAGATACAACATTTAATATTAAAAAAACTTACAAATCAATAAGACAATACTAAATTTTTCTAAAAAATATCTTTTTAAACACGCTTATGTTATACTATTGAGAACTATTCATTTGAAATTTTATATTCGTCTCAATCGCTGTTCTGGTATCAAAAATAAAATAGCTATTATTATTACTGCCTGATTTTCATCATATCGTTCTATATACGCAGTGATCCAATAAACGAAAATACTCTTTATTTTTTAAGAAGAAAACATCAACATTTTACGGAGAATATATTACCCCATTCTGTTCAACAAAACTCTAACTAGTCATTAACTGTTCATTTAAAATTTGGTTTTTATTTATCAAAGTACATTAAAAAATATTATACTTTGGAACAAGGAATTAAAAATTAATGTTAATGATTTTACGTTATGTAAAAATAATATCTTTTAAAATATTTTATTAGATTTTTAAATAATTTCTGTTTTTCTAACGTTAAATTAACCACTCAGTATAGTTTTTATTTTATTATTAATCACTGAATTCAACTTTGGCAATTAGCAAGTTATTACCGTTACATGTAATTACATTTTTTTTTTTCAATATTAACATTATTAACAATCGTTTCGGATAATAATGAATACAATTAATAAAATAAACTTAATATTTAAATATAATTATATTATTTAAAATAGAATCGATCGTGTTTTTATTCTATTGGTTATGATATCAGTGATTATAAAATCTTAAACGATACAGGAATAATGGTACTAGTCATCGTTTTTTATTTTATCTATAGTTTGTCAAGTTGGTAGATATTTAGATTTTTTTAAATGAATGAACAATATTGATTTTGTACTTCAAACTGAGTTCCTATAACCTTTGGATTTAGTTTTACACAAATACAGATATTCCATTAAAATATGATTACGATATAATGAGCCGATATTTTTAGCTAAGTTATTTTTAAATACATACAACAGCTCAATCGATTATTAATGGAATATAATATTTGCATCAGTTTTTGCTTTAAGTCTTCGCGTAAAGTTAAGTAGGTATATCATATTATTATAGATGATTTCGCGTTGTTTTTTTTTTTTTTATTTATTTACCGTTATTATTACGCTAATATATTATTATAAATTACAATCTATCAAAATCAAAAGGTAATATTGATACTGCTCGCTTTCAAAGACTGTGATATAAAGTCATTAATTTGTAAGCAAAACAAAAGCTGACGTTTTGACGTATATACACATAGGTATTCTTAATATAGCTATCGACAACTTCTTAATGAAAAATTAACAACGATTTAATTAAAACTTCTTAAATGCTAGTGATAACAAAATATTGGCAATTGTTTTACAAAAACATTGAAATCCAAATATAATTTTTTAAATCACCGTGATGATAATATTATTTTGCAATTGCATATAATATTAGAAAGTACTTATTGATCATTTTAAATTTAATTTATATCTCAATTTGTCGTTGTTTATTAAATTCGATTTCGACTACATAATAGAAGTTATAGGGATGCATTTAAAACATGGGGCGTTTCCTTTCCTGTCGAAATTTCTTGTTTATTAGTCATTGCAATACGAATTCTGAAGTTACTACAAATTTATCATAATAATAATAATATTGACCAATAGTTAGTCTACAGTGTTATATAGCCTAACGAAATATTAGTAGTAAATAATAAAAAAAATTAGATTTTGAGAAATCTATGTATCGGTTTAGTAATAACTGTTTTTTTTATTTATAAATAAAACATTTACTGAAAGGAGCTTCAATTTTTTTAACTTTAAAATATTAGAAATTATAATATTTTATACAGTTAAAAAAAAAAAACAAATGTAAAAAATAGTTTTCATAAATCAATACTATACGCAAATTTATACTCTTATAAGTTTTTTTTGTGTTTAAATATTTGTGATCATAATTTTCACGCAGTTTTGATCAGCTTTATTTAATTTAAAGCATTTATGAAGCTATGAGTATTATTTTCCGCGTTGATGTTTCTATTTATTTTGCGATCTTGGATTTTTCTTAAAGTATAATTTCAGTCCTGGTCTATACATTAAAGAGGTTCGTTGTAAGATATTAAAAATGCTTGGCGTTGTATTAAACATTCGCACCAATTTAAACGTATTGCTTTTCTAAAAACTATCTACTGCTCTTCCATCAGACCTATGCTTGAACATGGTTTTATAATTTGGTATCCGTATAACTCTTATGACTGTCTTATGATTGAACGTGTCTAGAGAATATATTTTTGTGAAGCTTTTTTTCATTCTGAAAATCCCATGTCCACCCCATGAGGGTACACAACAGTAAATTAAATGCTGAATTTAAGTAGTTTCACGGACCTTACAACTTATAGTCAATTCTTTTCAAAATTACTGTTTTATTCTATTAATGTTCTTTGTCTTTATTGATCGCGAAGTTAGCTTCAAAGCTTAAAGACTAGTTAAGTTTTAAAACTTTATTTAATTTACAATTTATTGATATTTACATTCGGGGTGTAAAAATGAAGACTTTGAAACGCAATAAATGGAAAATGTGAAACATTTTAAACATTTAAATGAAAATCCTCGAATATTACTAACAAATACTACAATTAACGGAAAGCGCATAATAAATACGCAGATATATGTAACGTTAAAATATTATAATTAAAAAGTCACTCCTATTTGAATAAAATTTAAAAATCAGTTAATAATATACATTTTAAATATTAAGTATAATTTAAAACTTAAAAAATGAAGTAAAACAGTTTAAAATTTATAAAATTGTTCTTACAACTTAATTTAACGTCAATTGTATTCTATATAATTTTATCAGATGCTTAACCTAAATTAAATGTTTGAAAAGCTAATAATTTGCATAAAACATTAAAATAAATAATTTATTTTTGAATAATTAATAATGGCGTATTAAATATAGTTCAAGTAAAATTAAATAAAATAAATTTTATTATGTATACATTTTTTAATTAATAAAATCGTATCTCTAATAATAATCTACTAAGCCTATTTTCTTTTATATCTCGCTTGTCAGTCATCCCATAATAATTTGAAAAAGTTGTTTGAACTTTCAAGAACGGTTCTTGAGTTTAGTAATCAGGTGGTGAAATTCTATAGTTAATAATTATTTTTTAACCTTGCAAAAATCTTAACGTTTACCGTCTACCTGCATATGTATTAAGTATAAGTAATTAAAAAAAGAGCTACAATCTTGACATTTTTTTGATGACAAAATAAGATATTCGAATTAGCTTTCCTCACGCAGTTGTAATATCATAAATTGAAATTATGAATATTACGTTAAAATATGACGAGATAAATTTTTTAATTTCTAAATATTATGTGGAAGAATAAATATATTTATAATATACAGTATATAGGTAGGTTAGTAATTGATTTACCTGAATTGTATATTTGCATCATTGCTATATTTTATGATAACGAACTGTACGACTTTGTGGTATCGCAATATAATATTAGTTTAATGTCTATCAAAAGATATTACTTTTAGATACTGATAGACGATAGTACACGAACATAGCGTTTCTCAAATAGATTTTGTTTTTACTTTATATTTTATAAATACGACAATAATCACGTATGAGATACAACATAATAAATATGCATATAATATGTATCTCCATAACATAATTTAAATTTAAAAATGTATTTAAACAAAAATATTATTTACAAAAACAAATAATAAATATGTTTAAACAACTATAATCAATTGGCACACCAGCACGCTATAACTATAAAATATTCAATCATCTATATAAGCATGTATGTATGATATATATTTATTTAAATTGAAATTCGATGTTGATTAACTGGTAAATATTGCTTAAATTATTCCATATTAAATTTAATAAATATTAACAAATTCATAAAAAATTAAATTAACGTTGATGTGTAAATTTTTGTCAAAAAAAAGCGAAATTAATTCAAAAAGTTTTGGAAAAGTTTCATAATAATAGTAATAATAATAATAATAATAATAATATATATATAATAATAGTAATAATAATAGTTATAATATAATAATAGTAATAATAAATAGTAATAATAATAATAGTTATTATAAAATAATAATAATAACAATAATAATAGTAATAATAAAAAATAATAGTTATAAAAATAAATAATAATAATAATAACAATAATAATAGTAATAATAATAATAATAATAATAATATAGAAATAATAATAGTAATAATAATAATAGTTATAATATAATAATAATAATAATAATATATAAATAATAACAATAATAATAGTAATAATAAAAAGTAATAGTAATAATAATAATAATAATAATAATAAAAGTTATAATAAAATAATAGTAATAACAATAATAATAGTGAAAATAAATAATAATTAAAACAATTACAATAGTTATAGTAATAATAGTAATAATAAATAATAATAATAATAATAATAACATTAAAAATAATAATAATAGTTATAATAAAATAATAGTAATAACAATAATAATACGATAGTAATAATAAATAATAATAATAACAATTATAATAGTAATAGTAATAATAGTAATAATAATAATAGTTATAATAAAATAATAGCAATAATAATAATAATAATAGTAATAACAATAATAATAAAAACAATTATAATAGTAATAGTAGTAATAATAATAATTATAATAATAGTAATAATAAATAATAATAATAACAATTATAATAGTAATAGTAATAATAGTAATAATAATAATAAAAGTTATAATAATAATAATAATAGTAATAATAAATAATAATAATAACAATTATAATAGTAATAAAAATATATAATAAAAAAAATACAAATTTGGCCATTTTATTTTCTGTGGAATTCATTGGAAAAAATGTATTCTTTAAATAAAAGTATGTTTAAAATATAACATAATATTTAGCCTATACTTTACATAATTCAATTAAGCTTATTGTTCATTTGTTTGTAACAGATTGCTGAATAAAGAATTATGTAAAAAAAAAAAAAAATGTACTATTTAGGTAGATATTGTAATAAAAAAACAAAAAAAACTATATTATTAAACATAATATAACAATAAAGATCAAATTTTTTTTTATTACTTGAGTTATAATTATTTCTTTGTAGAAAAAATGTTTTTAATTTAAAAGTAAAAAAATCAAAGAAATCATTTAATAATCCGTAGTTAATTTGTAAATTATTTAATTGTTTCAAATGTGACTGAATTTAAGTAATTTATCAAATAAAAGTATACAATAAATATTATCGAATTTAAGTATATTATTACATGATGTACGATCAATAGATGTAAATGTCAATATATAAGTGTATTAAATTGAATGTAAACTTATATATCTCTATGTAATTATTTTTTTTTTTTGTAACTATTGCACAGGTTTTTAAATTGTTTTAAGAAAAAAAAATATATTTTAAGAGTATTTTTTTTAATTAGGTTATAAAGATAATGTTTTAAGGTTTTTTTTATAGGATATTAGAATTTTATTATTCACTTTTAAAAATCGGAAAATCAAGTATATAGGTACTTATAACATTAATTTTAATTGAAGCATATATCTAACAAAATAAGTATAATTATTATAATTTTACAGAATATCAATGTTTATAATGTTTATAAAACATTACAAAACATTAAACATAGTGATAATGATCGAGTTTTGGATAAAAGCAATGTATGTAAATCATATGATCAATATTTATCATGTTGCCTTACGTGTGACATGTATAACATATATGCACACATATTTTTATAAATAAATGTAAGTGCATTTATGCATAATATATTATATGTGTACTGACCTTCGGGGTTTTATTATTTTTATTAGTTTTATATTTTTATCTTCAATTCTTAATAAAATATAAAGTATTTTTTTTTATTCCAAATTTGATTTTTTGGATTTTGATTTATGGCAACCCGTTACATATATATATATATATATATAATATACATTACGCGATAAATAGTACTGCCAGAGTATTCTATTTGTAGAATTGTAATTCATTTTTTTTTATAGTTCTTACCCCTGGTATATTTACCCACATCGAAAATTCTAGAAAATTAACACAAATTATTGCATCCCTTAAAACGATTACCTTTAATGAAATTCACATCCATTTATTTAATTAAATGTTGCCCGTATAATATGTTCGAAAACGACAATGTTTTAAACATATAATTTTCTCATGAATAATACTTTTCTATTCTATTGTATTTTATTACTAGGTCATTTAAATAATACTTAATTTGTTACTTATCTACTGCAATTTATAAAAAACAAAATATAAATAACGCAGATAGATTCAAGACGCAGTTATCATTAAAACAAATGCATTTCAATATTTATAAAAAAATATGTATACAAAGTGATTCAATGATACATCACGAATGCTTACCTTAATTTTTTCCTTAAACAATGCATTTATTAAAATTGAAATTTTCAAAAGTTTCAAAAATATTTTAATATTGTACTTCTAAATTCATGACATTGTTCGTACTATTCTAAGGTGATACAAATTTGTGTACTTCAAATTACAACACTCTATCTAACCCTGTTTTACTATGAATTTATCTAATAAAAATAATTTAAAATGTGAACGAGTAGTTTTTCATTTATCTTGATGTTTATATCAAGTCCTTAATAATTCTATGACTTTATTTTAATACAAAAGTATATAATATTAAATTGGTTACAAATATATATCTAAACTTACTCATTATTACCTAAAATTTGTTTGAGAAAATAAATTCGAAAAAGATCATGATTTACGTTAAAACATAAAATTATGTTATATAAAATGTATATTTTAAAATAACCTAATGAATTATCGATTTCATCAAATTTTATAAAAATGTCAAAGTTTACCAAGTATTCATTTAGCATATTCAATAAAACAATAATTTATCTTTCAATTAATAATTTTGAAAACGTTGTTTATCTAGAGAATTTCAAAATAATCTGGTTAATGATATTCGTTCGGATGGTATTAAATAAACACTATTACAGAGTTACGATTTTTCGTAACGTCGCGAACATGCAACATTAATTCTTATAATTTAAATATAAATTTTCCTTTACACGTGCATGAGTCATAAATCGATATTATTTACAATAATCAGAGTATTAAACGTTTCGAGTAACTTGATAACCTTGGCGTAAGTGAATACATGCTAGTCGTAAATTATTTTGACGAAAGTTAGTTTGTAAATTGTGATTTGTGAAACAACTAAGTTTAAGTAGTATATATTATGTTACTTTACTAAGTTAACAATAAGTTAAATAAGAACATTTATAATATATATATATTATATATACGATATACAAACTAAGAATGATACACCAAGCATGTTCAGCCCCTTTTATTTTTAATAATGTAGTTATACAAAATTTGAGTTTTTAAATTTTTAAATATACCTTAATGATATTATATTTTTAAACTCATAATTTTTTTTGTTCCACTTAATTAGTATTATATGGAGATACAAACTTCTAATTTTCTTACGAAAACCTTCCTTTACTAGTGTAAATTATTTAGTGGATAATTGTCTCAAAAATGTTGTCGCAAGAATATTATCAAATTTTAAACGAGTAATTTTTGATTTATTTCACTTAATTGTAATAATAATCGATATAAATCTATCAAAATTTATAATTTGTAAGAATATTTAAATATAAGTAATACAAAATGCTATATTAATCTATTCTAAATTTTTGTAAAACCATTTATAATATTAAATAATTTGAATAACTTATATGTACTCGTTTAAGTTTTAAATAAGATCTTAAATTTCGAGGGTGATTTCTTGTACCAAATTGAATGTATTAGGTACTCTATGGGGCTGGGTATTAAATTATCTGTTAAACCCGCTAAACTGTTTTTTTTTTTATGTAAATCATTATTTTTTTTTGTATTTATATTATATTAAAAGTTTCAACACTTAAGTATTATACTCTATCCTTATCTTTACTATGTAGTACAAAACGGTCAGCTGTCTATACATCATTATTTTAAAGACTATTTTTAGAGTGATTTTTGTAAAATTATTAAATTTTTATTTAACAAATACCTAAAATTAAAAATTAAAGCGCCAAATTACGAAAATATTTGTCATAAAACTTCAAAGCAATGTTGTTAAAATCGATAGTAAAAGTACTTTTTTGTATAGTTTGTGATTGGCTGGTGAGTACCTATTACACAACAATTTAAAGTACTTTAGCATTTAAATACAAGTTAGTATGATAAAAACAATAATTTAACAGATAAATTAAAGCAAAAATATATTTAAAATACATTTCAAAATCAAAATAAACATAATTAACTTATGTAAAGCTATGATTGAGTCTAATATACCTCTATGAAAATTAAATTATCCATCGCTCAATTTACTTTATGAAAATCTTAAGGTTATATAAAATATTCTAAAGGATAGACTTTTTGAGTCCAAAAAATATTCATGACTATAATAAAATCAAAATATCCTTGGTTTCATAAAAAATAAAGGACTTATAACAGTTCATGAAATGCGTTGAATTTTTAAATTGTGAATCGGACAATGACAATTTCAATAGTAATTTAACACAAAGATAAACTTCTTTATTCAAATATACACTAACTATATCGCGTACACTGAAAAAAGCTTCACTCAATATAAACTATAACAAAATTTAAATCGCTGATCATTTATTTTAAAAAAATATTTAAAAATATGAAGTGTCACATTTAATCACGAATTTCCACTGAAATGTGAACTATAAATACTTTTTAATATCAATCATATTTTATTATGACAATCGGTCAATCACTGTTTCACATAAATTAAAAAACAATTTATTTTGTATCTATATTTTTGTGTGTATTTAAAAAAAGAATACAATGCATATTTTTGTATATTTTAAGAATAAAACTCAAATTCCTTACAAATATTCACCCTACTAATGAGTAAAAACAACCATTTATTATCACTTAATATCATTTGATTTGCCTATCCTAATTAATAATAACTAACCTAGTTTTCGAAAAAGTGTTCTTTATGTGATTATTAGATTAAAACAATGTAATTTACAAAAACTGCAGGTTTTCTACGAAAGTTCCAGTTTTTCTAGATTATTTTAAATGTTACTGAGAATTTTAAATGTTAATCAACCAAAATTAGCAATGTGATTCAACTTGCATTTTTTTTTGCTTTAAATCTTATACACATATACTAAAAAAATCACATTATTGTAAAATCATTACATCCATTGCTCTGCGATAAACCTAAAAGAAAACTGACATAGATCATGTGGAAAAATTGTATATTCTATATACGCTTAAGTAAATTTGAGTGGACTTGAATGCGAGATTATTTAATTAAAAATTGTATACGTTATAATAATTATAAGGTACTATAAGCGATTTGAGCAAAAACAGTAAGTCGTACAGTGATTTATTTATTTTTCCACGAAACACTGTGTTTTGATATTATATGAAAATAGTAAAAAAATATACCTTTAGAAATGTATGATAACTAGGATATTGATTGTGTGATAGGTACATGTTTTCATATCTCTGCACATTTGACAAAAAATTCCACAGAACTTTCAGGGAACTCGGAAAAAGACATCGCCGTAAAATCGTAAAAAAGTCTTCGAAAATGTAGTTTACCCATTATATTTTTGAGAAAACCTACATGGTTAAAAATAAAAATTACAATACTTTTTCCCCTTCTTTGAATTCAAAAAAAAAAAAAAAAAAGGAAAACTAATTTTATGTTACGTGAATATTATTTTTGTATTAAATTCGGTACCTATATAATGCAATTGTAATAAGAAAATATAGGTATAAAATATCCATAAAAACTCGACAAAAGTATGATTCTTTCTTTGTGACAACTTATGTTTTTTTCTCTATATAAAACACAATAACAGAGTTTCGTTCTTCCGGACCGCTTACACTTGAAAAAGTTTAAACATGCAAACACACTTTTAACTTAGCGACACTCAAGACTTATTTGGCTTTCTTTAAGCTCGAAAAATTGAAAAATATAAAGAACGGTGTTTGCGTTTTCATTGATGCTCTGTTGAATTTTGAGCAGTTTTTTTGTGGGCCACTCAAAATGTGATTCCCAATGACAAATCGATAAAGTGAAAATGATAAATAACGGTTTATAATAGTATAATTAACACGCATACAATAAATAAATTAATGTTTAAAGTTTACAATGTTTTCCTCGTATGCGTCAGTTAAATTATTTTTTGTACGTACAAATATTGTTTGAAAATAATTCTCAACATTTTATTTGTGTAATATTATTATGTTAATTATACTCAAACATTTTAATATAGAACTATAGAAACGGATAAATTAATTTCAGAATTTAGCTGAAAAATCTATAAACGTATACATAGATAATAATTTTATTTTATTTCTAAGTATATTTTCAGGCATAAATAAAAGTCGATCAATAATTTTTATCTGACATCGTATACATACGAGTATTATAGCATTTTTTTCAATTTATTTTTGAAGCAAAAAAAATGCTTCAATTTTGAAATTGAATATAATATGTTAGAAAATTATAACTAATTGGGATTTCGGTTGATCAAAAAAAAAAAAATTCCAGCCCATATATTTGTTAAAATAAAAATAAATACAGAGAAAAAATGATAATATTTACGAGACACAATTTTTACAATAAAATCAATATTTCTTTTTTTTGTAATTTATAATCACGATGACTTTTCACCAATAGATACAATATTAAAAATTTACATTTTATATTCTTAATAATAATTGTTTTTTTTAAATATTCTATCTATTTTTAAAATTTTTAATTTATTTAGTTTGTTATTGATTTTTAAGATATTGGATATTTAATATAGTAAATATTTATTATAAGTATTATTATGTTATTTGTCGAACTATTTTAATCATTTTGTTTTAAATTCATAATCATTAATCGTAGAAATTTTAAACATCACTCTGTTATTTCAATGATTATTTTATAATTGTCTATACATCGTAAAACTAAAAAATAGGTTGAGACTAGTTTTTTTGTTCATGTCACGAATCTATTTAAATTATTCTACTGCGATAAATTATTATTGACTTTCAAGTTTATATCAATAATAATATAAAATAATAATTAATTGTATCCAATTTGAAAGATACATTAAAAAAAAAATAATAATAATAAAATAGTGTTTATTTATTGTGTACCTATTTATCCTATTTCTACTTATTAAAAAAATATCTTAAAATATAAAATAAACAAAAGTACATCATTAAATATTTTTAGGAATATCATCTAATAATATAATATTATTGTCTTCACTCACAATAATTTTCCTTATACATATTGATTTATTATTAAATGCATCTACTCATAATTACATGTTAGTCTCGAAACCTACAGAGCGAGTTTTCTGGTTTTTTCTATTTCTATTTTGTTTAACTAATTATGATCTTAATTAAAAATAATGCTCGACATACCATGTAAAGTTTCACGGACTAATCAACCCCTGCAACAAAACTGAGACAAAATTCTAATGCTAGGTATTAACGAGTTTAGTAAAGTTAAGTTACGTTAAACTAAGTTACACAAAGAATTATCTTTTTTTAAATGTAATTATATTATTATATTATATTTTAATGCATTAAAATTTGTTCTACATTAAGATATGTAGTTATTAAACACTTAATCAATGTTATTATCACATTAAGTTAAATTTCCTAGTATCAACTTTTAGATAAAAATATATATTACTTATATAAAAATTTGCTAAAAAAAATTTTAAATATTATTTGTAATTCATATACTTTGTATTGCAAATACTAAATTGCAGATTTTTGGTTTTTACACTATTTATGTACCATAAAAAGAATTTAAATATTTAACATAAATACAATTTCCTTTAAACGTTCATAGAAAGTAACAGTTTCACACATTCATTTAAAATCTTTTAAAAATAACACTACCTATCAGATAACTCAGTTTGATGTTAGAAAAATATTATTGTCATAGTCTTATTAAATTAATAAATCTGAATAATTAATTATTGCTGTTGGTAATGTTTATCGTTTTTATTGTAATTATTATTATATTATGTTTTGTTATAATTAGATACTTATGTTTGTAATGTAAGCAAATTTACCAAATTTAATTCACTTTTTATGCATTGGCATATATTGTACATACAAATATTAAGTTAAATTATAATGTGACTGATTTTTCACTAAGTTAAGTTACATTTTAATTTATTAAAGAAATGATGAATGTATTGATTTTACAATGATGTGTACATTTTTCTATCAAACATCATACCTCCTGAAGCAATAAAAATACTTAAATTTTCAACTTCGACACGTTTTCTGATTAGAAATTTAATCTAAAATTATAAAATTAGTTTGGGGATCAAAATTAAATAATTTCCAGTAAATTAAGTGAGATAAATTTTTTAAAGCAGTGGACATTGTTATGTAAACCCCGTTTTTGATTAAATTATATTTTTGTAGTTCTAAAATTAATAACCGTAAGTACTTGACATTTTTACCAAATTTTTATGTAAGCATTTAAATTCTTTTTTTTTTCTATAAATAATATATATAATACGATATAAAATATAAATATATATATTTTTGGCAAATGTAAAACAAAGTAGCTCCTAAGTTGTTATAATAGCCATTTTGATATAAAACCACAAAACTTAGCAAAATATTTCGTTGTTTAAATTTTTTAGAATGTTCTATTTGTGTAGTTAAGATTTTAATAATATATAAAACGTTCATTCTCCATTAAATCATAAATAATTTAAACTAAACCTGAAAAATCTGAAAAATATAGTACAAATAATTTTTCCATAGGTTATTTCAGTTAAAATTAGATATTGCAACAAATAATAACGATTTTAATCATTTTTTTTTTTAAATTAAAAAATATTTTTAAGGGGATTAGAAACGGTTACGTATAGTATAATAGTTTTATACACAACGTTAAAATACAATTTTTTAAATATTTAGATTAATTTTATGCTATTACCTTTATTAATTATACACCAAACCTATTTACAACGCTTTAAAGAAATTTCATAATTTCAAAATCATAAATAAAATTCAAATAATAATTAAATATCAACAATTTAATAAAGGCATCATTTCCAACAAAAATTAATTAAACCTATCGTAATACTTAGAGAAAACAAAATACTATACTAGAAATATAAATATATTATAAAATATGCTGACTCCTACTGGCCACTGTACAGTAAAGCAGTTACTATCTTTCCCCCATTTATTTAATTAACTTTCATATTTTATAAAATTAAAAAAATAGATAAAAATTTAACTTCAACTTAAAACATAATTTAAATGTTTCCATATTAAATTAACTAATCAAGTTAAATAAATTACAGACAGATGACTTTCCTGGCCTTGATAAATTCACAATAAAACCGTTTATTTTAGAATTGAAATATTCAAAAGCTGTCTTTTCCTTAACATTGTACTCCATTTTCCTATAAATTATCAGCCTTAGTCAAATAATTTATTTTACCGTATAAATTATGTGCAATAGAACAGGTACTCTAGTTCAGAACTTACAGTAACGGCAATGCTGTGGAATAGAATTTTTTTTTTTTTTATACTTACGACTCATCTAACAAAAACGGATACGTCGTATCATTCTGTAATGATTCATTTGATCGAAAAACGCTGATTAAAAGAATAAAGAAAAAAAACAAACATCTTTTATAATCTGTAAGTGAGTGGAATATTAAGTACATTTATCGGCATTGATTTCTGAGTGTATGTTTTCCATTACTAAAACAATTCAAAGTTATCGGGAAAAAAATATAATGTTAGACCATGCTACTTATATTATACGAAAATCCATTTTATAAATCGCATATAAAATATTAAAACGTGTAACTATATCATATTTTTAATAATTTTTAGCATTGGCTATAATATATTGCGTGCACATATTTTAATTTTCACGACAAACACTGCACAAGCTAAATGTACAAGATAAATTAACAAGTACATTTTGTATCTATACTTACCATAAATTCTTTTTTTCATCCAAAAATAAAATTGAATAACATACTCTGATATATATAAATCTCATTACTTATGTTTGTGCTATCATACACACCCAATACAATTAAATACAAAGAATTTCTAATTGATTTTTTTTTGATTTTTCGTCTAATTCAATTTAACATAATATACTCGTATTATTATATCGAAACTCTTCTCTTATAACGTAATAAAATTTAAAAAAAAAAAAAAAAGTAAAAAAGGTAACTTCAAAACCTTAAAATAAGGACTATCTTTATAATATTTAATATAATAAGTAATTGAGGTCTATCGTAATATTTAATTATATTATATACTAGAACGGGTCTCGCCCGTTTAGAAATCCGATTATATTTTAATATTTTATTTTTTAAGGCTATTTTCAGTAGATAAAGTGTCAACATTTGAAAAAATGTAGAAATAACGAGATTTAAATTAATTAAAACCTATTATAGGATTTAAACTTTTAATTATTATACATCGTTTAGAGTTTTATGCGTCATTAAAATTTATTGCAGACAGACGTCAGCAAACTAACTTTTTCAAACTAATAATTATTATTATTTCCGTAATTGATAAAAAATACCTTCAAAAAATTATCCTAGTAAGATAATCGATGTAATTAATACCTTCAATCAATAAGATATATAATATAATATACAATAATAATATGTATTGAATTTTTAGAACTTTTATAAAAATTATGTTTTTATTTTATTTAAAGTGAATTTTCAATGACAGTTAAGTTTCTAATAATCATATAAGTCTCATTACGCGTTGATATTATTCTATTGAATACGATTATTTAATTTAAAAAATGAATACGAGAACACTATCATCGTCATTATTCTAGTATATTGTACTGAGGTGTGGGATGTCAGCCTATTAAATAAATGTACGAAATAACGTTACATTATATTAATATTAATAAGACCCCAACCTAGATAGTATACTATTATTTTTGATTGTTCACGTAGAAGTTAATAAAAAGTTTTAAACAAATAGTAATATTATAAAATGTCATCTTTTATTATTAAGGTTAATTATGGTTAATTAAGGCATATACGGTTATTAACAAGATAAATCTAATTTTGTATACCTTAAAATTAAAAATTGAATGAGCATAGTTATTTATTTACTAAATAAAATAAATATCATTAGACACACATAATTTTTACAAAATTACACTAATATAATAAAAATACAACTCATAGATAAAACACAAATAGTTTTATAATTAGTTTTCGAATTTATGATCTATCTATTTAAGAAATATGTGACACTATCTTGCATAAAGCAATAGCTTAGCTACAAAAGGGGACTAGTTAATACATATACTGTTGTTCTAACCGTGATAACGTATTGTTTTTCTAGAATCGAATTCTTATTTCCACTATTTTAACGTTATTTGTACAAATATAGAAGTTTTGAAGTAAATAATGTTTTTGTGCATAAACATGTTGTCTTCAAAATTACTATTTTTATACCAATTATTCCCAAGCTACCTAGAGAAAAAATGCTTCAGTTGTTCACAACAAAATGTACCTGGTATCATCAATATATTATGCAAAGTATACACGATTACAATACCACTACCTCCGTAAAATAGAGTAAGTAAATATTATGTAAATAAATCTGAATAAAAAAATTGGATTTAACAATCAAATAAAATATACGAGATTTACAATAGTAAGTAACATACAATGCAATTTGTTAAAAAAAATTATAACACCAAGATGTTTAATTTATAATATTGTGTTTGTTGTAATATTTATTTTTTGACAAATTACCACATATATTTATAATGATCATTTTTTTATTTATTCTGTGATCGTGTATACGTATACGGTAAGTTGAGTGTAACTGATCAATCGTTTAAATGCCGTAATCAGCCGCTAAGGACAAATAGTCAACACACTTCGCCCTCTACCACTCTCACACAATCAAATCTCTGGCAAATCACCCGAAACTAAGCCCTAATTGTATAGGTATTTTATTTATTTGTATCTATTCTTACCAAATCAAAACTAACTTCAACTCTATGAAATTACTCATCAAAACGTACTCTATTTTAAGTTATAACAAATCTTTACAAAACAATATATGTATTAATTAACATAAATATTAAAATTATTAACCAACAATAATGGTGATGATAAAAATTTAAAACTTGAGCAATAAAATGAATAATAGTTCACTAGTAGGAAAAATAATTCCTGGTAAAACGAGCTGTAAAACTCACGAATGGAAATAGATCTATAAATGCATAATATTAGTTATCAAAATATTTGTCACCAGAAAAAAAATGTAATTTTTTGTGATTTCATCCATAGTTTATTGTATAGTTGTACGATCAAAGTTAAGATATTAATTAAATACTCGTATTAAAATATTTATCAGGAAACTAATCATAGTTGTGGTTGACGTTTATCGTATACGACGATACTGAAACTATATTTCGGTACCTATAAGTTGACTGACGAAAATACCTTCTCTGGTCTTATGATTTGTGTGTAATCGATTAGAAATATGATAACTTGAATACTATTAAAATGTAAGCTCATATAATACGATGGTGGTTATGAAACATCACGACTTATTGAAAACTGTTCATGTTGGGATTTAATAATCATCAGAGCAGTAATATTAGATTCTGAGTTACAATATTTAATTATTTAAAACGAAACCTTTTGATTTATGCTTAGTACATCGTACGCTTACATAATTGGGCTGAAAGTATGTGAAAAAGTTAGGAAAGAGTAGATATTTTAAAATGTGTGTACAATGATATATCTTACACCATAGTCAAAAAGCACGAGTTAAAGCCAACAGTATAGGGGAAAGTCAAAAGGCTCTTTCCCGTGATTTAGATAATTTACTTTAATTTTTAAATCATGAATTTACTATTTATGATTTAAATTCGCTATACTATTAATATAAATCTCGATAATACTTTTTGATTGGAAAGTTGATATTATCAATCAAGTACTATTATCTATAAAACATGAATCTTGACATCAACAATATTACTGATATTTATTTATTTAAAAATTTTTTTTAATGACATTTAAAAAAATGTATTCAGCTATTTTTTAAAAAAAAAAATATAGAATATTAGTATCTGAACGAATCAGCTTTTATATTAATTATCATTAGAAATGTACATACAATAATATTATAAAAATGTTAGTGTTTGATATTATATTTTATAAGGAGATGAACGTATTCCAAAATACAAGGTATAGAAAATCAATATTCAATTTTTGTACCGTGTGATTTTTTAATATTATTTAAATAACAAAACCGGAAACATGATATTATATTTCAATAACATGGAACATTAAACGTCTTATAATATTATACTCCATATTATAATGTACATTATTTTTCGTTTAACTTTTCAAACGGTTTTTTTAGAATATAATCGGAGCGATAAACATATTGATTTTGCAATAATAGGCGTGTTTTTTTTTAGTGTCCAACACATTTTATAATAAGAAAAACTTTTATTTTCAACTTCAATATCTTTTTTGGTAAAAAACTGGGTATAGATGGTATAGTTAGTTCTTTGAAAGTCTAAAGTCAAAAAAAAATCTCTGTATTTTTAATAACAAATAAGAAAAGCGGAAAAATCGGTTTTATAATTTGAAAATAAATGATTGTTAATAAGTACTTAACATTTTTAGCAATCTCTATTAAAAAAAAAATAATTTTAAAATATTTTGACTTTAGATTTTTTTTTTTTCTATAAATATTGATAAAAAAAAAAAAAAAAAAACTATCACATCAAGAAAAGCTTGAAAATTAAGTACAAAAATACAAGATTCCTAAAAAATGTTTTTTAGCTGCATATTAAAAAACATTAAAATATACGACATGATTTTTTTTATGAACATTTAAAGTTCAAAAATTGAAAAAAATCATTAAAATTGCTAACATTTAAAATGTTTCCGAAGTCGATAATTTATAAAATATCCAATTTATATAGCCAAAACGAAAATATATAATACAAAGTGGTTCTTGACAAGTATTTCATACTGGAAAAAAAAATTTAAAAAAAATAATAAAAAATAATAACAAAATTGTTAATTAAATGAAGAATTACAATCTTATTTATTTCATTGTAATTTAAAATTATTCTACACGGGTGCATTAAAAATTCACGTGTACATAATTTCACAGTGATATTTTCAAATCATTTAGGTTAATTTAAATCGTTATTACTTATTTATACCATTAACCAATTTACGGTAAGTCGCGGTATCGACTCAAAAGTAAATAACAGAAGTACATTATATGAATATGAACACTATTGTGATAATAAAATACTGTCAATATATTAAATTCAATGTTTTCAGTAAAAATTAATTCAACTTACCATATTATCATTAAATAGATTGTAAGTTTACATACAATCTTTGTTCAGAATCGTTTTTCGTAAGCGATGACTTATTATTGAATTAAAATTTAACACGTATATTACAGTGAGTAATTCAATGACAAGATACACTTAACACCTACAACAATAGGCACAGTTGTATTACAGCAAATCGATTACCAACTTTTCTCATTTTAATATTTTTTAATGAGTTTAATATGACGTATTAAAAGTTCCACCATAATAGCATATACATATATATAATATACATACTTGGGTAACTAAAAATAATTATTTAAACCCGATTCGTTGAAATCTACATAACGCGTAATACGCACATTGATAATATCATACATACGTATTGTATAGAAATATTTTAACCGATTTAGACATTTGTCCGTGTTTTTTGTTCTAATTATATATTTTCACGTAAATATATATTATTGTTGTAATACCGATGATTAAAATCTATAGTTCGTAGTATCAATAATGACAGGAATTCATTGAATTAAAATTTATGAATGGCTATTAGCTCATAATATTATAATGGACATTACGTTTCGCTGGTTTCTAAACTACACGAAAACAGTCGAACAAATGTCAATTGTGCACGAAGTACAAGATCTGTTTCTCTGTTTCCGCGTTTTAGTGGTATTATACAATAGGCTGTCGCGTGGCTGATTCACTGTGGGAGCAACTGAGCAAGTGACAGTTATACTGGTGTTATAAAATTATACAATCAAAGAGACATCGATACAATTAACATTGGAAACGTATGATTACAAATTTTTATGATAAAAAAGATCAATTACTTCAATAACAAAAAAAAAAAAAAAAAAAAAAAATAGAAAAACTTTTAGTTGAGTAATTAAATTCATAATTTGATATTTCACCGCAAACTCTATCATTTCTATTTTATATATTATTCGTTAGGCTATGTTGATCAGGTTATTGAAATAAATAAACACAGGATAATATTTGACGATATTGATTTAAATCTCCAAACTGACTTGACAAACTCGAATATCTGACCGACGCGTGCGATATACATATACGACTATAGGAGACGTGAATTTTGGCTCCAAACTATTTAAACGAACATGGCCTGATATATTCAACCTTAACGTGTATAATAATAACAGTATGAACAACAACAGTACTGACTAATTGCTAAAAATGTACGGTTTTGACCAGAGGCGCGGAACTAAGATTTTTTACACCCGGGGAAAATATTAAAATTACGCCCAATCATAGACCAAGACTAAAATATCTTTCCCTACGATTGTTTTCTAATAACTGGAATTCAAATTACAAACGTACTACATTCTTATTAAATTTTAAACACATATTAATGTTAACTAACAAAGTTAAAAATATCGAGCTATTTCTTACTCATAGAATCATGTTATTGCTTGTGTTACAATAATTAAACTAAATAAAAGTTATTCTGATTTTTACATTGCTATTTGCTAACTATTAAATTTATTAATAATAAACTTGTTTAATTCAATGAAAGAACCTTTTAATTTAAAAAATTGTTCATGTACAAATAATTAATTTCAATACACAATCTTTACATACTTAACAAAATTTAAAATTTAATTTTTCTGGCTTTTACCTCAGCGAAGTCGTTTATAACTGAATCGAAATCAATTGAGTTTGATATTTCTTTTTCAATAGACAATAATGCAAGATTAGTTAGTTTTGTTTGATTTATTGTGGAGCGTAAATACGTTTTTATTAG
Source organism: Melanaphis sacchari (assembly GCF_002803265.2). Lineage (NCBI taxonomy): Eukaryota > Metazoa > Arthropoda > Insecta > Hemiptera > Aphididae > Melanaphis > Melanaphis sacchari. The sequence continues at coordinate 842,237 of NW_020271625.1, forward strand.
TTTCAGTTTGCTGAAACTTCGTTCACACGTGGCTGTTGTACATGGCAATGTTAAATAAAGTCGAAGTGCTATGCAAATATTTGGAAAAATATTTGTCATGGAATACTCAAAAATAAACTCTAACAGTTCTAATGGTGTTGTATTTTTGATACTAGGTAATGCACTTATGGCATGATGTTTAAAATGTATTATTTCTTCTGTTAATTCTGAAGCATTTAAGTCTTTATTATATTTTAAGGCTAAATCAGCTGCTGCTTTGACTAATTCATCTGTATCTTTTTCGAATAGTTCAGATCCAGTCAGAAAACTAAAATCTGAAGATACATTATTCAATGTTTCAAATCTCCAACCGAAGTGTGTAAGCAAAACATCACAGACATTTTTCAAATTAATTATGCAATTGTTTTTAGCAGAAATGTCCCATTCATCAGCAGATTCATCAATATCCATTTTTTTTTGCTATTTTTTTCCTTTTTACTGGAAACGAAGGAGAAATATTCATACACTAATTTGTTCAGCGTCTTGGAATAATATTTGAATTCTATTATTTCTTAAGTCAGTTATTTCTTTAATTAATCCATGAATCATTTTTGATGCTTGACATATTGTAATTGTTTTTTTTTGAAGAAATATATTTACACAATCAATACTTGATAGTATAGAATTCCAAACCGTTTAATAAGCAAATAAATTCGTGATCCACTAAATTAAGTAAATTTTTTGCAATAGGTTTTCAATCAAGATTTCCGTTTTCAATAATATTAATCAAAGCACATTTCACTTCAGGCAATTGTTTGTAAAGGGCTTTTACTGCAGCAGCTTTAGAGGACCATCTAGTATCGGAAAATGGTTTAAGAGTTACTTTCAATGATTTCATCAATATTTCCCAACGTAAAGTAGAACCAGAAAAAAAATTAAATAGTTGTTGAATTTTACCGAACAATAGTTGCATTTGTTTATTTGATCCTACAGCATTTACACCTGCTAAATTTAAACAATGTGGTGTACAAGGCATAAATGTTGCTAAGTTATTTTTTTCTAAAATTTTTGCTTGAACCCCATTGTACTTCCCTGCCATATTTGATCCGTTGTCATATGCTTGGCCCCTACAATTATTAATATCCAAACCATCTTAAGATATCTGATGTAATATTTCAGTAGTCAAACCACCACCAGTTTTTTTATGAGATTCTATAAAGCCTAAGAAACTTTCTTCTACAATTACTTTACTACCAGTGACACGAACGTATCTAATAACTTGACTTATTTGCTCTATTCTTGACACATCTGGCGTGTAATCAAACATTATTGTATAATATTTAACAGATTTAATTTGATGTATGATTTCATTTCGAACTCTTTTAGACAACAAAGCTATAAACTCATCTTGAATTTGATGAGAAAAGTAATTTATAGAACTTTTTTTATGTGATTCAATGTGTTCTTTTAATATAAGATCATATTTACTTCTTAAACTTAACAAATTAAGAAAATGACCTGCGGATGGACTCCCAGGTATGTCTGAATGTCCCCTCAATCCTAAATTGTTGTTGGCACAGTACAATATTGCATTCAAAATTGCTTTTAAAATGTGTCTCCATTTTGCTTCTTGTGATCTTATTTAATTTTATAAACAGTCATCAATAGCTCCACCATTTTTTAATTTTTTTTCAAAAATTTTCCATTCAAGGAAATTTTTAACGTGGTCTGAAGAATTTTCATGTTCCATTAAACGTTCCATTTTTTTCCAGTTTGTAAAACCTTGTTTAGGATCTGTTAAGGCACTTGATTTGGTTCCAAATAAAATACAACAAAAACAAAAAATAGCTTCATTAGGTTCAGAATATATCATCCATGTTCTGTCACACTTTTCACCGTTATTCATTTGTTTTAAAAACCAATGATTTTTGAATGGTTTAGGTACTGTTATCCCACGATTTGGTCCATGAAGAATAAGTATACTACGCAGTTTATCGTTAATAGGATACCAAGAAAGAGGATTGTCGAACAAAATTTCAGAAAAATTAGTGACTTTAAAATGTTCATACTTATTTTGAGATTCTAAAGATACTTCAAAAGTATTCTTATTTATTTCTTTTTCATTTTGTTCAATATTTATTTCGTTGCCATCAACATCTAAAGAACCGTCAGACTTAAGATTTATTTCATTTTCCTTTTGTTCAATGTTTACTTTATTGACCTCAACATCTAAAGAATTGTCAGTCTTTTCCACAACTTCACATTTTAACCAGTTTTTCCGCGTTTTTTCCCACTGTTTTGCTAATTCTAGCTTTTCAGCTTCTATCTTCTTCTTCCTATCACGAAAAAACGAACCTGGAGGTCGCTTTGACATTTTCGTTCTTAAATCTTTTATTAAAAAAATTTTATTTTTGATTTTTTGGACCTCTATATAATTTAATTGCCGACTCCTGCTATACACCATATTATAACATTGATTTTTAATGAAAAGTATTTTACTTTTAAATATAGAAAAGAAAAATCAAATTTAAAATAATACAAATTTTTAAATTGTTCATTCAAATAATTCTTACATAGAAAAAAAAAATTAATGCTGTTAAAAAAAGATGTATGATTAGTATATAAAAATGAGTTTATTATTGTCCATAGAGTAGACTTTATAAGAAAAAATATGTTGAAAATAATCAAATTTTAATTATTGACTGTTTTGTATAAAAATGCTTTTGTTGTTTTAGTTCTATACGCCTCAATTATAATAGACCTTTTGATGAAATATAAAATCTCTTATTTTGATAAAGGTACACAATTAAGACCAATAAAAAATTTAATTAAATTAAACAATTTATAAAAGTAAAAACAAAAACAAAACACTGAAAACCAAATATTTTTTTTTTAACATAAACAAATGTATAAACATCTTGGTAAATATTATAATGCATAATATTATACAATATTAACATAATTTTTAATATACCTACAGATATAATATATCGTACGTTGTTTGATACGCCTATAAAAGTTATTGTGTAGGCATAAGTAATTTTAATGTAAACACAGCATAAAATATCAATACATGCACCTAGTTTAACTCGGAATCTTAATAATTATAGAACCTATATACCAGTACACGTATACTTATATGAATCTATTCATAATTTTACCGTTAAATAGATGTCTAAATCTTTAGATCGATGACCAAAATGACGAATCCGGATTATTAATATAATATTACAATATTAAAAAATATGCACAAAAACGACAATACAGTAAAATTACATACAAAATATAAATGAAAAATGACAGAATAATGCATTTATCACTGGAAATTAATTTTGTGCTATTTTTGTCAGTGTCGTCGTTGTTCGTCGACGATAGTCGATAACGTTCATACTTATTATTTAAAATATATGTTTATATTTAATTTTTATTATTTGTCTGTCTTTAAATGTAATATGTGCCGTCGACGTACGCCGATTGCGCAGCTATACGTGCTTTAATAAATAATAATTAATAATAGAATGATGATTATTTTACGCTGTGTATGATTTTATTTAATGTTTTTCATTCTTTTAAATGTGGCTATTATTATATAATAAACAAATTATGAGAAATAAAAATAGTTTTATAACTTCTAACAATAAACATTAAGTAAAGGCCCACAAAAAATTACGCCCACCAAAATTTTACGCCCGGGAATCAATCCCCGGATTCCCCCCTCCCTTAGTTCCGCCACTGGTTTTGACAAGCAAATAGTACAGATATATGGTATTCCAGTTATCAGACTCTAAGTGAACTGATGTGAATGTCTTGCTTTTATAAAAATGTGTTTTTTTTTTCCTATTACTTTTAGACCCAGGAAACAATTCTTAAATCTTAAACTTTGAATGTGTTTCTTGAAATTAATCAGGTAAAATAACTGACAAACAGAAATATTTTATGTACCTAATATACACTTAGACAAATTCTGTTTGTATTATATTCTTGTGATTTAAAAAATGATATTTTTAGATACTTGAAAATAAATATTGTTTGAAATGCGCAATTACACTTTCAAAATACCAAATCTAATTAGCCGCAGTATAGTATATACTTATTTATATTCTTTTGTGGTACATTGGTATTTATTTATAATTAATAATAAGTAGAAGTAAATACTAAATATCATATTTTGAAAATAATTAAGAAATATATTTAAAAAAATGTGTGTTAGATAAAAACTTAATTTTTATTTATTAGTCAACATAATTTTTTTGTTTATTTTAAATTAAAAATAAAATGTAATTTGAATAAAATAATAAAAGCTGATACATTATTAATACAGACTACAGAGATTTAAAATCGAAATATTTTAAAAACTTCTTTCCGTTATTTGATGTACTTAGGGCCGAATTTGATTTAAACTATACTCAATTTAGTTTTATTTAAAGTAATAATAAAAATATAAAATGTTTAATTAAAAATATATGAATTTATGTTTCTCTATATTGTATTATATTTTAATATTAAAAATACAAATGATTCTGTTTCTATATCCATGTCTATTTTAGTTTTACTCAAAAAATCTTTGTTCGGTTTTTGAGAAGGAATGGGATGGTAAAATTGTAATACCTGTGAGCAAAACAAGTCTAAATATGAATCATCAAAAAAAAAAAATCATCTTAATAATCAGTGTCTTCATCTGTCGTCACGATTACATTTAAATATTATTCTAATATCATTGTAATCTTCCTTTGCATTATTGAATGTTGCAAAATATTTCAAGTATATTTTATCAAGTTTTTCAGATTTTACACGATTGCAATGTAAAGTTAGAATAATTTTTATAATATTTAATTTTGTAACCATAAATAGACAAATTGATTAAGTGAGAGTTCAAAAATCATTTTATTTTTCTGTTATCTTAAATCATAAGTAATTAATAGTAATCAAAAAAGCTACTCAACCGAGAGATTTTCATAAAAAAATTTTGTTGATCGATTCTGTAAAATCCATTAAATGTCTACTGTCTAGACTACTTTAATTACAAAATATAATTGTTTTTTTTTTGTATTATGAATCTATTAACAAATATTTTATTTATAGGTAGGTAAAAATGGCTGTACCCATTTCAATATAAATTACCTAAGAAACTTTTGTGAGACTTACGAAGTGTTATAGGCTAATTTTTTTACCAGAATTCAACCTTAAAATCATGGCTTGAACAGAAATGTTGTACTTAAAATACGAAAATTGAATTTTGTATTTATTTATTTATTTATTGTTCATATTGGTTATTGGTTATACAGGAAGAAAAAATGTTATTATTCAATTTGATCGTCACGAATAAGAAAGTCCCCTTTTAAAAATGTCATTATATCTTATTTTTATATGAAATACCTGCCACTCTTATTCTTTTATTATTACAAGTATTTTATTATTAATCAATCTGTTTATATAATAATAAAATTATGCCGATGTGATTATATCCAATTTTAATTATTTCTAGATTAAAATAATTTACTGTAATTGATACGACATCTAAAAATTTGTCAAGGCAAACCATCCGTATACTTATACTCATACCAAACGAGAATTTGTTTTCGGATTGTTAATTTTGTATGGATTTGAATGAAATTTGCATAGACTCAACTACTCTTTTTAGAAAATAAAGTAATACCTAGACGGTATTTCTGTCCAATTTTTACAGCAACTTTTTCAAAAATTGTATACGAATCGACTTTATTAACTTTATAATTAAAAATGTAAATTATTTTTTTTTAAACTATGCTGTGTTCATACTTTTTTCCCATATTAAATTTAACATACAGATTTCAATATATCCTTAGTCAAATCTTAGTTTTTAACTTGACGATCTTGTTTTACATTTTCAACCATTTTGTATACATATTGTAAAATTAATACATTTATTATTCATCTTAAAACTTAAAATAAACGATACTATATAGTTATAAGTTATATAAGTACATGTTATTAAAAAATAAATAAAAGAACAAATAACTAAAGAAACAACGAAACGTACAAAAAATTGAAATTTACAATTATTGAATATAAAAATGAAAAAGATACTAAGTAAAAGTGGAAGAACGTATGACGTCTTTGGTGCAAATTCTTGTACAGTAAAATTTTTATAAACAAAATATTTGAACTACTTTTAAATATATATTTTATGTGTTATTTGTTTCATTATAATTAAGTATAAAAACCTTTACTTATATTTAGCGTTTATAGCAGTGATTCTCAACCCGAAAGGGGGAATTTCCTCCCAGGAAAAATTTAGATACTACATGGAGGGAATATAATGATGATAAAATAACGAGAATTTTTTCGTTAAAATAATTATGCCATTTTACAATAAGTTCTTAATTTTTAATTTAATTTTTACTTTATTTTTAAAATTATGAAAAAAACCATTAGTTGTCTAATACAATACTATTTTGTATCACTAAATAAAATAAAAGACCTTTTGAACTTTAATAGAAGAGACGTAAGATTTTTTAAAATACACAAAGGGTTATGCTAGATTTGAAAAGGTTGGGAACAACTGGTTAATAATCATAGAATTATCATCATATCGTAACTGCTATCAAAAATGTTCACTATCGTCTCAAAAATGATATTTCAAAACAATATGGCAATTTGAACTAAGAGTGACTTATACAATTAAATCAATTAAATAATTAAAACCAATATAAATTGTACTACTGAGCAAAACATTTTATGGCTTATAATTTGCAACTTTTTTAATTTTAAACTAATTGGTAGCTCTTTTTTCATTAGGATCATATTAACATTTGTTGTATTTTATCAAGTATATTTAATATATCAACTTATTCTAAATTTAAAATTTAGTACACGCATTTTATTATTTTATTAAATTTTTTTAGATACTTTTTATTATACTGAATAATTATTTGTATTAGGAAACAATATCCGTTTAAAATATTTTTTATTGTATCAATATCACAAATAGTTACAAGAATAATAAAATTATATGATTGAAATGTTTGTTTCACTTTAAATTTTTTACATGAAATACGTGAAATATGTATTACGTCAGTAAAGTAGTGAAATAAAAATATTTGATACCTAACTTTGAATTAAATTATATTTACCATGAAAAATTTGCATATAAAATACACAAAGCCCATCGTCGCAAAATTGTACGTATTATATAACAAAAAAATAAATTATAATAATACGCATACCTATTTAACAGATAATTTGGCAAATCGTAAAATTCATATTTTTAATTATTAGGTTACGTTTGAATAGAATTTAGTATAATTATTAGGTACGGTCAAAAATATATCATTGCGTACGCCACAATATATTTCAAGTCAAATATTATAAAATGATAAAATGTTATTCTAATATACATGTACTTGTGGGTGGATAAAGCAAAAGCAACACGATGATTGACGGATTTCAAATATTTGGTTTATTGAATCGTGTTATTTTTCCTCGACGGTGTTGCGTCATCATAACGAAATTTATCTGTAAAAACATATTTACGCACTTTCCATTCGGGCAACTTTGCCTTTGTAATAAAATAAAGTGTTACAGTTCAATATTTTGGCCAGGTGACGGTATTTTCAGACCAAAATGAACACGATAACTATATAATAACAATATAATACTATAGTACTTTATAATATTTGACGTCGGTCAAAAGCTTTTTTTAAACGGTTACAAACGGATACTTATGAAACTCTTAACATTTGAAAATTCTTTTCAAGAACGTACAAAATGCATTTGAATACAAGTGACAATAGGGAAACGCCCACGTGTCAATGTGCATTTTGTTGGTATACACAAAGTTTTAAAAATTTTTAAAAAAATACAATCCTTTAATTTTTAATGAAAAAAGTATCAACCGTAATCGTTAGTTATATATATAGTTTTAGTGCTGCTACTGCATCAATGCATTGATATTATTTTAATCAATACTTGGTAGTAACGTAATAAAAATAACGTGTTATTGTAACGACCTTACGTAATTTTGTTAGAATATTTTTTTTGTAATTAAAATGTAATAAAAACTTTTTTGGATTTCCATTTATTAACAAAAAAATTCTGAAAGATACCCTTGAAAACCAAACTGAATTTCAAGAACTGTATACAGATGCCTCCAAAAATGACAATGGGGTAGGAATAGCCATAATAAAAAACAATTTTTAGACATCGTTCAAACTACCATCGACATGCTCTATATATACAGCCGAAGCACTTGCTATATTGCTAGCCATAAAATATATAAACAAAAAAGAAAACCAAAAACATATAATTCTAAGCGATTCGTTAAGCACACTAATAAGTGTAAAAAATAAATTCAATCCTAGAGATGTAGCAATTCAAATTCAAAATAGACTAGGATAAGCAAACCAAAAAACAACAATATAATCATAATTTGGATACCAGGACACATAGGAATAATCGGTAACGAAAGGGCAGATAAACAAACAAAACTAGCAATCAGCTTATCGAACTCACAATATATAAACATTTCATCATACTCTGATACTGATATAAGAAAACAAATACATCAAGATACCATCCTACTATGGCAAAATATATGGAACACTCAACACACCAAATTAAACCAAGTCAAACAAACATTAACAAACGGTCAAAAAATGGAGAATGAAAAAAAAACTAAATAGAGCTAGAATCGGTCACACAAGACTGACTCATGAGTACCTAATGAACAAAGGTGACCCACCAATATGTCAATCATGTGGCATAACAATCACTACCAAACACATCTTTGAAAAATGCAGAATTTACATTAAAAAAAAAAGAGGATCTCAATATAAGCCATCAAATTAGAGCAAACCTAGGCCCAAATCCTGACAACAAGATCAACACCATTGAATTCTTCAAAACAACCAAATCACTCAAGCTACTCTAGTCACCATTTTTAAAGGACAAAATACTAAATACATAACATATAGTTTTTTTTTTTTTTAAATGTTTATAATAATTCGGAATTCTTCACATCATTTCTATTATTAATATTGTTTTTGGATATTTTAGTCGACAGACATAATATTTATGTGATAAATGTAAAATCGTATTGTCAATTATCATTTATTAAGTAATTATGTTCAAAAACGTATTCTATAAAAAAGAAATTTAATTTTTAGTTGCTTGTTATTTTTATTTATACATTATTTTTCTAATATAAAACGCAAAATATAATCGTATAACTGACACTGGCAATTGAACGTCTGGTTAGAGAGGTATATGACATTATGTTTATGAAAACAATACTAAATCAATAATGTTTTAAAAACGATTTCGAATGTATTTCCTAAATAAAAATCTTAAATCGATATATAGTACCTAATTATTAAATAGACCTTATTTTTTCATTTCTTCACAATTTTCTTGAAAGCCATTTGGAAGTTTAACAGGCTCTTCTCATCAATATTCAATTAAATCGTTCAATTTTTAGTTCAAAACTACTTGAAACTTTTTTTTGTTTTTTATATTAATTATGGTTTTTTTGTAAAAAAAAATGTTTTCCAGACGTTTTGTAAGAAAACCAACTTTCAATTGTAAAACTAACATTCCTTAGCTATGCTTAAACCTTAAAATGATCTAATAATATAATTATAGTAATTTATAATTCAATAATATCTGTCATTTTCAGTGTTTCCAGTCTATCGACAGTAAATTGTTTTTTATTTTTATTTTTTAATTATAGACATTTTTATAATTAATTCAAATAAAATATACTAACCAACACAAATTTTTCAAATAAAACATAAATAATAAACTTATTTTATTTTTTATTATTAATTGAAATTTAAAACACACTAATTTTTTTGGTGACAGGCGTGTTAGTAAAACATATCAAAATATAACCATTCATTTACAAATCATAATAAAAATGTACAGTTAAAATAATTTATGGATTTTAATATTATTTAATCATAGAGAAATATTATTTATTATGTAAATACATTGTTTTTTAAACGGGGTAGGTGACTTTTTGTACATATTTATATATACATACAAATCGTATAAAGTTAATAGAGTTTTGAATGAAAAAAAAAATCAGTTTTTTACTATTATTTAATATACTATGCAATCGAAGGAGTGAAAAATACATTAATCTATATTTGTGTCTTAAAATGACATTATAATTATTGAAACATAAGTTTAGAGCTGGGAGTTTTAAGGTTTTAATAAAAATCTATTTAATCTTTAAATAATTCGTTACTTTGGTTATAACTATATTATGGATACAATTATTAAATAATTAATAATATAATTTGTAAATAGATTTTTCATACAAAAATAAATAATGTTTGCGGTTATATAGTACTTTACTTTCGTTTTCTACAAGTTAAACCAGTAAAGATTATTATTTATTTCGTTTATTTTTTTGACATTTTTATACTTAGTTTGATAATATATTATAGAAAGGTAATATATAAGTGTGTGTTGAATATAATGCCAACAGAAATAATTAAAAATATATACTTTAGTTTTAATAACATTCAAATAGAAATTGGCTGTCCACCAAATACTAAGAACTTTTGATTTCTTTAAACTTTAAAATAAAATAATTTAACATGCATTAAACTCCATACAAATATATCACTAGTTTAAAACGTACGTCATAACATTTTCTTTGTATGCTTTTTATCGAAAATTATGAAAATATGACAAGAAGAAAAATCTTATTAACGATCACCTCTATTAATAGCGATTTACTACACGTGTACACATAAAGAGGAAAAAAAACTAAAATATTCAGTCTACATAACTGAATAAGTAATATAATACATACAAATAATTATTGAGTTCTAGATTACTGATATTAACAAAAAACATTCTATTTGAGTCTACAATATTAAAATTCGAAACAATTATCTTATAGATTTGTTGTTATATATATTCGTTCTAATGTAAATTTATATTGTTCTGGTTTATATATATCTATCAACACTATGGAACAACGAATAATCGGTACGTTAACCAGAATCTAATCAAAAAATATATATAATTACTAAAAAAAAAAAGAAGAAAAAAAAATTATTATTATTTATTCGGTGGTTATAAAAATTCTCTATTATTATAACTTATAATATTTTAATATTTTACAATTTTAAACTTTATTGTATTGAATATTGTATTTTACATGATCTATGTTATAAGTTTCTTTATTATTAATAAACGTGGATTAACCGTAAAACGTTCGTGTAAAAATAAAACAAAATTTAAATATAATTTTCAGGTACCTTCAAAGTGATAACCATTCGTTTAGCGCACTGGAGTGTAGCAGAATTGCCTATACTTAACGCCGTTTATTTACTAAATTTGTAAATCCTCATTATTCATAGTTCAATGCACAGTAAACATTATCGATTCAGCCAAGTTTATTCAATATGTTAAGTTTGCTCCTTCTGATAATTTATTTTCAGAAATCTTAGTACAACGTCACATGTAATTTTTAAATCCATGAACTTTCCTATTATTGCACTTCAGCTGTGTGAAATGATTATAATAGCTTTTAATCGCAACTGCAGGCGTATAAAATCAATTTAATTTATTTAGAACACAGTGTGAACATAATTTATTTCAAAAAACACTCATCACAACAGTAACGATTATAGTATATATATTTTTATTAATTACCATCATGTTCTTTTACTGAAAATGAATACTAAATTAAAAGCAATTAAATTCATTATATTTTTGATTAGGTATTTTTTGATTTTCCTTAAATTAAAAACAAAAATGTGATTTATTGCATTCGTATCACTCGGAAAATTAAAAATTTTTATAAGTTTTAAAATTTAACCAGTGGTAAGCTAGTTAATGAAAAAACCACTAAAGCGATGTTATAATAATCAATAAAATCTAATGGTTTGGACAAAGGTAGGGAAGGAATACAGTCAATAAAAAAAAAAAATCTAAAAAAAATACTCCATTGTAAACAATTGATTCTAATGATTAATATTAGCTTGTACTTTTTACATATTTTATAAAAATATAGTAATTTTTTTTTTAATTGTATTATTAAAGCTTAATTATAAAATAGTTGAATTTACGATGCTTATTTACTCAATACAACTGAAAAAAATCTAGGAATTTTATTCAAAAAATTTGTATATGGTCTGAGATATTTTCAGATTTTCTTGTACTACTTATCAAGGACAATCAATTAAGACATCTAATCAATCATTATTGATCGCAGAATCATAATTAATAAAACTGTGATGTATTAATTATTTATGGCAAGATCATGATTACAAGATCATATGGAGAAAAAATAACAAGAAATTATTAATGTAATACAATAATCAGCATATTGTACCTACGAAAAGTATTGTATATTTAACGAACTTCATAATAATTGTATAGCTATATTGCATTCAAAAAAATAATGTTTAGTAACTATTGTTAATTTAATACTCAAAAATGTATTTAAAAATATGTTGTAAATTATTATTATTTATCATCCGCAGATTAATTTTAAATTATAAATATCATATTTTATATTTCAAATAGGGTAAAGTTTAATTCATGGAAGCAAATATCCCCTGAAGATAGTGATTAAAGCAATTGGCTTATTCAACTGCATAGCTCCCAACTATTTAATAGGAAATTTTCAAGAAAATATTTTTTTTAAATGATACACACACTTAAAATGTGCAAATATAACCTAAATATCAAGTTATGACATTATAATTATTATTTTAGGACATATTATATCATAATACGTATACGAGCATAAAAAATTTCAATTTTTATAAAGAGTAAAATTATTATATTAGAACGAAAGTATAGTACTTATTTGCAGGTTCCGAGTTATGTTTACAACAAGATGAATAAACATATTATTTAAAATCACTTCAGCAAGTGAATATTTGATGAAATTGATGAATATGTATTATGTGCTTTTAATTTTGTTAATAGGTATTCCGGATATGCTGGATATGAATTGTTTCTTCTTTGGTATAATAACGATGAAAAATCATTAGAATATTTTATAGACTTATCTCTTGGTCCGGCAATATAAATGAGTATCTTCCACTCTGTAATTTTTCATTATTTTAAATTGGTATAAAAATTACTTATTGTACAATCATCAATACATAGATTGTAATTAAGTTTTTCAATAAATAAAAAAGAATATTTATGTTTTTATAAAAAAAGTTAAAAATATATATATATTGCACAGTTTAATTAACTAATGATTTAAAATACATTTGCATCTACAATGGTCTACTAGTAACTGATTACATACTTAAAAACATAACAATATATATATATGTATTAATAAAATAGTGAAAGTTAAAATGAACAATACAATCTGAGAAAATTTATATTTAATTAAATAGTAAATTAAATACACACCACCTATAAAGAACTTAACGAAAAAAAATTCGTAAACTCAGTTATTTCTACGAGATAATTTTTTTTTTTTTTTTTAACTTAATGAGTAATTTTAAACAATATTCTAATAATCGTGAGACATGATATTTTTATTATTACGCTATTTAGTGTGAAAATTAATACTAATGACTAATGAGTAAATAAGTATTACCAACATTATTTTTAACCTTAAATTGTATTTTAAAACCAACGCTTTAAACCTTTTAATTATGGATCTACATTTAGTATTATATTATTTTCTAACATTCAAGTAAAATTGTATAAATATAGATACATTTTAATTTGGTTAATCTGATAATTAAGCAATGTTTAAAGAGGAATTTTCCCAAAGAAAAAAAAATTTCAGATTAAATATTATATTTGCATAAGTAAATATATACATGAAAAAAACATTTTACACATAATGTGTACACGTTAGTAAGTGAGTTGAAATGTAATATTCACTTAAACTTTTTTTTATTTTTCCATAAAAACGAACTCAGAACTCAAATACATATTACTAACAACATTAGAAATATTAAAATTTAAAAAATTTAAAAAATTTAAGTATAATGAAATGATGTTTTGTTTTTTCTGATTGGTAAAAGTAATTTATAATTTAATGTGGAAAAGTTTCCTTTATAACTGGAATTCGAATGTTTTTACCTACGTATAACGGAATGGGAATTCTCCTTGTACTAGAGTGTGACCTGAAAAAGATGTATACAGTCTAAAAACAGACTATTTGATAGAATGACTGACAATTAATATAACTCTTTACATTCAAAGAAAATACCAAAAACATAAATCTTAATCAATTTATTGCTCAGTACTAATATTAATTTAGAATCAAATGAACTCGTGAAGTCGATGGTAGTAGAAAGGGAGAGGATTTTAATTGTTAATGACGTATCGTAGTTATTGAATCGCTTAAATAGTGCGTTATAAATTAATCATAATAAATGTTGATAAAAACAATATTATAATTATGTTTGCTTAGCTGATTACATCATCAAGGCGGTCTCTGTGTATATTTGTCGACTGTTGAAAACTTACTGTAATAATTATTATGACTCGCCCACTTATTTCCATAAGGATATCGTGCAGTTAAATGTTAATTTAAATATAATTTATAAAATAAAATCATATTGTTACCGTCTCTATTTCGTGCAGGTTTTTCGTGTTATAGCTGTGATCGTTGTACCGTATAACTATAACTAAAACGTTTTGTAGATTTTTTGATAAATCAACAATATACGATAATTATTAAGTGCTAGTACATGAAATTAAAACCATCAAAAATTAACAGGTGAAAAATACTTCTATAGTATTATGTCAGAGAATTCTCGTTTAAATTATAGTTGTACGCAAAATATGTGCGAGTAAAAATTTCAAATTAGATGATTGATCGTGATTTTCACTCCCTCGAGTTAAAAATGTGTTGCGTAAGCATTAAATTCAAGCTTAGATTTATTATGTTTGTAAAGTTTAACCAATAACAATTATTGCAGTTCTTAGAGTAAATTAGAATATTTGAGTAAATTCATTGAAAGCATCAACATATCCAAAACAACAACAGTTATTGCTAATTTATTATTTTTTTTTTTTTATTTTGTGGCTTACCAGTCTTAATTTTTAAATACTTCGAATTTATCTTTACTCATAGGTAACACAGTAAGTCCTTAAATACTTATCAGTTATTAAATCTTTCCTTTGGCTACATAGTTTAAATGTTAATATCTTACATTTTACTCGTGATGAGTTATCACATTTAGTAGTAGTAATATCTTACGTTTTTACATTTGAAGGGGAGATAATATTCCCCGATTAACCTCCTAAAATAAACTCAATACAATTTAATTTTATATCAGTGATTAATAAATTATAATTATTACTTTGGAATTAAAGCTATGCTACCATTTTTATTCTTATTATTATTATTTACACATTAATTATATTCTGAATGAGTACACGTTTTTAAACATTTCTAATAATCAGTTATTGCAGAAAAATTATTATTATTATCACATTTTTTTTTTTATCCATCCGTTTCAAGCAAAATTTACATTTATTTAAAATTGATCAACTGGTGTTGGAGATGAAATTTACGATCTTGTTAATATGATTATTTTTGCACTATAATTATCATAACAAAGATATAATGTACATAGTCCCAACTCTCCGAATATTTTGTGCGTTGTGCTTAAAATCGAAATGGAATCGCTAATAGTCTCCATACGCCATATAATAACGTAATGTAGTTCGACGTTTATAAAATTCGGTCTTGCGATCAGAAAAAAAAATATAAGTGTTTTTTTCTTTTTGACTTAGAAACTCTCAATTCCCGAATGCACTTCATACTTTTCCAATAATTCATTTTTATGAAACATTGGATGAAACATATTTTCCGATTTACCGCTTTACTGATATTTGTGCTTGTCCACTTATAACCATTCAGCAAATGAAAAATCAAAACAAGATGTGTTCTTATGACAAGAACTCATATACAGTACACAATATTGTTTTTTAAATAAAAAATATAACTTAATTAATGAATGATTTTAATTAAAAACCAACTTCATGAGTGACGGTTGATATCAAATATTCATTTATTATCATATTATATTCTACGAAACAAATGTATAATGTTTTATGCATGTTTTAGATTAAAATTAAAAATAATATATCTCTTTTTATATCACGCGTGTAAAAATTACTATTACAGAGTGATTGCAACGCCCACTCCAGTTTTTCCACTAAAATAATTAATTTATTTTATTCAAATACTGATTTTAGAAACTTATTTTTAAGATAATATTTTCAAATACTTGGTTTTCTTATGCCATTCATAAGAAGTGTTTTGTGGTGATAAATATTTATTTATAATAATAAGAACCTTTGCATTTCATCACTGAAAATTGTGAAATATAAACTTTTTTTTTTGAAATGTTGTTATAATATAACTATGCTCACTTTGTATAATATTAAAAATATTATACATCTTCATCTTCAAGTAAAATGAACAAAATTTTATTTCACAAAATTATTTATAATAGTTAGGTTATTAAATATTATACACAAAAATTTTAAATTGAATTTTTACATTATTTCATCAGCATACTATCTGAGTATGTTTTATTCCGTTGTATATAACTTTATTACACATATTATATGCAAGATTTAATGTTTGTAAAATCGAACAAAAAATTCAATGATTATTTTTCCAAAATAAAGTATAATATTTGCAAATTAATGATAAAAATAATTTGTAAATTTCAAATTGCAATTATTATAATAAATAATGTAAATAAGTTTTGTTAGAAAAAAAACGATTCGCAAATTCTAAAAATTCTAATTTAGCTGTTGGATATGTTTACCTCTAACGATATGTTGTTGAATATTAAATTATTTTCGGCAGAAACTTTAACACCACATACTTTGCAAAAAAGTACAGCATTATCACAAGAAAAAATGTCTTCACCAAATTATTTTACAAAATTGCGAAAACGAGCACTACAATTGATAATTTTTAACATTTTGAATAATAATAACAAACTATACGGTGTTACAACGAAAACTAAACTGTAATTCTGAGTAGGTAAATAATTTTCAGAGCATTTTATTGTCGTTTCAAGATAAAATAATTTACTACATACAATATACTATATACGTATCTAAATTGCATCGATAAATGTATCCATAAATCAAACATAACGAGATAAAATCAGTTGAGCCAGCTATAAACAATATACGATATTGGAAAACACATTATTTAATATAAAAATAAAAATTAACATTTTAAATACATTTATTTAGAACACATTTTGAAAAAATGTACCAAAAATACCCATAAAGTCCCAAAAAATCCCCAAAAATGCATGAATATATTATAAAAAAAAATAAAAAATGCAAAAAAAAGCAAAATAAAATGTCGTGCATAGTAGTTTAATAGTATAAATTGAATTTGTAGCTGACATAGCTTCGTTTTAGAGCAATAGAAAAAAAGGCAAATGCCTTCAAAATCCGTACTCTAGTAATAATATTGTTTAATTTAATTAACATAAAATTCACAAATTCTGAAAAATAAACACCCAAATTCTCGCAATGAACTCACAAAATATTGAAGAATATAGGATCTAAGTCACTACGTCAAAGTGGATTGACCAATTTAACTTATATGAAATTTTCTAACTATTAAATAGTTTATACTAAAGATAAAATTTCTTAAAAACGGTTTAATGTTTATTATACTAGATTATTCTTACAAATTATAAATTTTTATGAATCAATATTGATTATTACATTTTTTCCAGTAGCCATGGCCCTCATATCCTTCAAACCTTTTATCATTAACTTATTATCCTTAGTACACTAAGTTAAACTGTAACCGATTACTTAGTTTTCAAAAGTAAATAATTTCTATATTCATATTATTTTTAGTTTCCTAATAATCAAATTAAAATACTTTTATCTTATATTTATTTCTTTTAAGAACTTGCTCTATCACCACAAGCTCTGCTTTTTGAGAGTGATGCAATATTGTTAAATTTTTTTAAACTTTCTTAAAATTTATAAATTTGTTATTTATTTATTTATAAATAACAAATATAAATACTAAATATATATATAGTATATAGTATATATTATAATATTTTTTTTTTAAATATGTAAAAATATGTTATTGTAGCAATGCAGTTATTATTATTATATATATTTAGTTAGATTGTCAAAATTTAAAATATATAGATAATAATTTGATGGTACAGATAGGGCAAATATGTATATTTAAACTTATTTTTTTATAAACACCATCTTAAATAAAAAAAATGAAAATAAAAAACTATAAATAATACATTTTTTTTTTCTAAAAAATGAAATGTACCTACCTATAATTGAAATATTTCTGATATTATTTTTAGCATTAATGTGGAAGTATGGTTATACATTATGTTTATTATGTTATAAAAACACCACCGTGAAGAAAACAATACTATTTTCTCGCTGTTTTTAGAACTTGCATAACGCCCAAATGTTTCATGAACAAAGTTCGATGACTTTATAAATAATTGGCATTTGTTTCCATATCTCCGAGGAGTACATTAATTTAAAATAGGAAGTACATTTTGAAATAGTAAGGGTTGTACGGTTACGTCTACTACTATAGTGTTATACAGTATCACTTCATACCATCCTGGAATAAGAATACGCCTGGGACATCCTGAAATTCCGTAACACATATTTAGATAGGTATAAGGCAAATGGATTGTACCCTTCTCCACATCAAAAATCAGTTTCGTGCACGCACCGTAGGCTGATAGTGAAATTCATCACGACAGTATTTTTATTTCCAATCCAAGAAAATATACGTTAGAATTTTCAATTGGAATAAAATATAAACACAGACATGCCAGTCCTAAACAAAATTAAACTGCCAGTTGATAAAATTGATATTGATTTACTGACAGTTGAATATAAGTATACATATAGTATATCTAAATCCAAAATCTAAATTCAAACCACCACTTTACAGTTTACAATTAATTTTCTCTAGAAAATAATATATACTTAGTCGTTATCATCTTTTTGGTGAATTATTTTGAGCTAATGTTAAATTCCTATCTATACGTATGAACAATTTAATGAGAACGTTTAACTCGAGTCCAATTGAGTGAATACAAGGTAGTTAAATTAGAAATTAATATTTAACAAATAATAAATTTAACTTGTGATTAAAGTTAATTTGGTAAAAATATTAACTTTACAATATTTAAAAAAAAGTTAATCTACTTTTTTTATTTACTACATGGATCACATTTATCACTATATATTTTTCAAAATATTATTTAATCAAGGAATATAAAAAAAATATATATTATAATATTATTAATGTTTATTATATTAGTTGTTAGGTTTTTTTACTTATTAAAGTTAAGTATTGATTAAAGAAGAATTACTTTAATCTATATGTATGTCTTCATATAAAAATGTAGTTTTTTTGTTATTATGCATTACAAAATAATAATTGTGATGTCTCATACAACATAACCTATACGCATGTTAAAAAGCTCACTCTATGAGCTTTCTGAATTCCAAGTTTCTAGACTTACCTATTTTAATAAATCATATTTAATTCTATATACAATTTTTATACGTATTAAAATCATAATTATATATTTTAATTAACGAATGGAGACATTACAATATTAAGTTTTTTAATCTTATTTTTAAAAACCAAATATTGATAATATATAAAACATACGTAAAGCGTACTCCTATCATTCATTTTTTTTCTATTAAAATTTAAAAATGTAATTATTATTTTTAATACAAATAAATATTTTATGTTTATAATGATAACAATATCTTGTAATCTTAATACAAAATAAAAAAATTATAATAATCCAATCAAATTAGATATAAAATCATATTAATAACATAAAACGCATAACGTATTATTCTACTGATTTATTGATTTTTAATTTATAAAACCATTAAAACCAAACATTTCAAAAACATTATTAATTTGAATTCAATTCATTATTTTTAAATCAACAGAAAACAAATATGAATAATTTAATTAGCCAATTATTAAATTATCATTTTAGTTTAACAATTAACTATAACTAATATAGTTAAAAAGTAAAGAAAACATTTTGATTTGTCTTTAAACATTATCAGTTTATTTTTGGTATTTAAAAATTCAAAATACGGTATAGCCTTTAAGGTAAAATCAATTTTTTTTTTTTCCAATTGCTGACGGAAATAAATCACTCCATATTGCTCAAGATTGTTGACTTTATGGGCTGAACCGGGAAGAACGCTTTAAATTTAATGACTCTGAAACGTATTCAACTTCAGAACTAGTATCCTTCTCTAGTTATACTATTTACAGTTTGAATTTATAAACGTTTATATATTTTTTCAGTGAAAAACTAATTTTATAGCTTACTATAACACTCAAATTAAAAATATTTAATGCAATGAAAAAATATAAATATATATATAATATATACTATTTAAATCAGTAATTGCTAAACAAAAAACAACATCCATGTTTTTTATGGCTTAAAACGTTCACGTTGTTAATACAATTAAAAGTTATATATATATATAATATATATATACCTATATTATATACATAATATCTATACTGTAATATACAAATCGCAATGGTATTTAGGGGAATCTATCGGTTGGTGAAAAGTCGTCATCCATTAAACAGAAGCTCATTTTTCAACCTTGGTCGAGTACGATTCAAAAGTCAATAATATGACAATATAACTAGATACCATATTTTTAAAATATTTATGCCGAGTCGTATAAATTGCAAATATTAAAAATTGAACGAATTAATAATGAGCTTATTTTTCCATAGCATAATTAAATTGTCTATGATTGGTTCGCATTACGTTTTAGTGAAACAATAAATTAATCAACTCGGTGTAAAAGTAATTTATTTTATATTGAATCATTTTTAGCTCCATCTTTATTACTTTCCACGATAACAACGCCATATTTAACCAGAAATACACCTCTTGAAATATTAAAATGTAACAAGTAACATTCTGGAGAAATCGCACAGCTTGTGCCCGTCAAATTGTCAATTACAAAAAATATTTACAATAAATAAATTGAACTTTTCATTTTTTTATAATCTTTTTTCAAGTCATATTAGAATTTATTATTTTGTAAGTAATATACCTATATTTACAACACGTTTTTTACATCGAGATTTCAGTAATTTATAGCAACCATGTTTCGTTACAAATACGTCTTATCATACCACTGTTTATAAAATGTTACACAAGGTTATTTGACAATACATATTACATAAAAAAATTAATTTAATTAACCATTCTCATATAAATTAATCTAATGAATGATTTCATTTACAATATTATCTATTATGCATTTTCTACAATATTATTATGTATTTTTCGTTAGAAAAGAAGTGAAAAAAGACTTGTGTAAATAATATTTTAGAGTTAATTTATTTTATAAGAAATCATAAATAACAGTATTATACTAATATTAGTATACAAAATTAATATTTGATATCGATTAAAAATAAAAATCATTGAGTAATTTTATACAATAAAATTTTAAGTTAAATATTTTTTGCTTAACAGAAAATGATGTGTGACAATGAAAACACAATAGTATAACGACTGTGTATACGATAATGTAACATTGTCTACGCATATATTGTCAAAATCTCAAAAATGGGTTGTGAAAATATAAATCAATACTGCTTTGGTAGATAGAAAACAAAAATAACTTCAGCTTATAAATTATGTAAAAATAATGCTTAAAAATCATAAGTTCTGTATTTGGTAAATAATTTCGTACGAGACTTAAATAATTTAAAATGAAGTAAGAAAAAAGCAATTCACAGTACAACTCATATAATATTAAATAAGTAATAATATGATGGCTAAATAAATAATTCTAAAAATATTAAATAAATTATATATGGTTGGTTTTCTCATTTTAAACCCTGTTATTTAGCTTAATATAAAAATATAATTATTGAAACAAAAACGAAAGAAATATTATGGGGACTTAGTCTCTTCCAAAATCGAATTCTTCTCAGCAATTGAGTACTAATTAAATATTATTGATTTCTATAATTTTGAAATAAAACTCAATAACAATAATTAAAGAAAAAATGTGTTTATTTCAAGGTGTACCTACTATTATTTTACCAGTTATACTTTTATTGTTCTGTGGTATTTCCGATAAATGAAGTAAGTAGAAATGGTAACAATACCGTTTTTTCAAAATTATTAGAACAAATATTTTTCACTTCAGAAAAATAAAAACCTGAACATATCAGATATGATTGAAGTTTTAATATTCTGACAGTATACTATGATATTTTTTTTTTTAAATATACAGAGACGTACAAACTTTATTTTAGTACTATATGAGAATTCAAAATTTTATTGAGACTGACTATAGATCGAAGGGACTGAATCATTTTCTTTTTCATTATTTATGCTACATTTAAGAGAGATAAAATATCTAACAGTATAACTATTGATGACATAATACATTTTAAATGTAATTTCCATAACATAACTTCATATTTTATTTAAATACACCTAAAATTTGTATCCATTTGTTAAGCCATATATAATTGGAGGGTAAAAAGTCTTCGTCTCATACTTTTTTTTAAATCAATATCATAAAAGCATTACGTTAAAAAAAAAACGTAGAATTTTATGAGCACAGTCACAAAGGGAACAAGGTAATTCACAATATTATAAAATCGTAGCAAGTTAAAAAATAATAACCATTGAGTATGGAAAATATTTTTTTCGAAATAGATGTTTATTTTTCTTAATGACTTAATATAATGCAATCAAATTTTTGTAATTGTATTTTCGTGCAAAATATATTAATAAAATTTAGCGATAAGTTAACTTTTACTGAGTGATAATCATAATAACATTTTATTGTAATTAGTAGTGTACAGAAACCTTACATTATTTTCATTAGATCTAGAATTTTTATATATTTTATAACAATCAAAACTTTCATTAACTATAAAATGATAACCTAGATTATACCTTAAAATAAAACCTAAAAAAACTATTTACTTTTTATAACTTATAATATGTGTTTTACGTACATACTTGAAGCAAACATCAAATAGAAGCAAATCGTTTGAATATAACATAAAATATTTCACGATTTTAAGTTTTACAAGAGAATTAAAAAAAAACTTAAGTTTATTGATAAACACCAATTTTAGCTTTAATAAAGAGGGGGAAGAAGAACTACCTTTATGTACAATAGGTGTCGAGTGTACATTGTAATTGAGTAATTCACTGTAATGTATTATGTTAAGTTAAAGTACAATGTCAAGTCATTAAATACGGAAAACGATTAAGAGTAGTAATGGTTTGCCAGCTTACACTAAGTAAATTTTATTACATGTTCAAATTTTCGTTATTATTGTTTATTTCAATAATAAAACACGATAGTCGTTAAACGACGTATAAAATAAGGTTAAAATTAATTAAAATATTTTTTAAATATTATTGTATATAAAAAAATATAATAACATAAATACAATTTTCGAATCTCCAATAATAAAGATTTTAATTACTATAAAATTACTAATATTGTTATTCGTTATTAAATTTAAATTCCTAATTTTGTCTGGATTTTAACTTTAAACATAAATAAAATAAATTATACTTTTATATATATTAGTTCATTATGAACTATTTACAAAGAATCTTTTATTAAACTTAGGAAAATATATTTAATTAATATAAAAATAAAAAAAGCCACCTCCTTATGTTAATAGCTCAAAAAGTCAAATATCTACGGTTATTTATTTCGTTTATATTTTAGATATACTTTATAGTGAACATTTGAATATTTCAAAAAATAATCATTGTATAAAATAAATTAATCAAAAATTGTTATAAGTATAAATCGTAGTCATACAATATGAATTTTTCAATAATTTATAGTTGTATGAAATCAATATTCGATATCTATCCTTTTAGCAAAAATAGTGTAACGGTTTAACTCATGATTAAAATGAAAATTTCAATTATTATATTATTAAAATCTAAATTAACTAGAAAAAGTTGTTACGCTAGATCTAGAAAAGTGGTGCACATTAATAGGTGATAACAATAATGATAGAGTTATTGATAAACTATATTATATTCGATGTAAAAATTTTGAAATAACTAATAAGTTATAACTGATAATTTTTTTTTATTTCATTAATGTTAATCAATCAACTATTATTTTATATTCTAATGATAATTATATCAAATTATTCTATGTTGTTTACCATCGTTTTTTAATATTTACAGAATTTTATTGAATTTGTATATTTTTGAAAGGCAAGAAAAATTATAACCATATCAAAAAACATTCGATAAAGCTTATGCGCTAATGAAGGCTGAAATTAATAGATTATCATTATCTTGTCAACAAAATTTATTTACAAACCAATATATTCAAAATTATGATTTCAGCTATAATAATATTTAAAATGATGATATTAAATTCGTGTATGAGCTACCTATTACAGTTTAATTTTAATTAATTATCAAACATGATATTACAAAATTTAATAATATAATAAAAAATATTTATAATTTTTAAATCATCCATTTGAATATCCTTTTTCTCACTATTAAAAAAATAAATGTCATCATTATTTCATTTATTCGCCTACTAAGTGTTAATATTAATACATTTATATATATATAAATTTCTAAATATTTATTTTATTTTATTTTAATAAAACAAAAAAAAATAAGTAATAAAAGTTTTAATATTTATCGAATAATTTAAAAAAAATATTCAATGATATCTTCTATTTCTGAATATATAAGACCGTTTTCAGTTAATGAGTATTTATTTTGAAATTACGTCAACTGAATAATAGTTATAACTAGTAAGAAAATATTTTCGCTACATTTTTGTAAATTCATATTTTATAAAATTGTTCTTAAATAATTACTTAAAAAAACTAAATAGGAGATCTGGTTACAGAAAAACTTGTTTAATAATAACAATAGTTAATGGAACAATGATTTATCAGTAATTGGACTGAACTGTTTTAAATTAATAACTTTGACTTAAGAGTAAAATTTTTAACAGTGTGATTAACATGATAACGATCATTTTTTTGAACATAGAAATTTGGTTATATAATTGTGGAAAGGTATATAGGTTTTACGAGTAGAATCACTGTGATTTGTGTGATACAGAAAATAAATGCTTTTAAGAGGGTATATATTTTTCTTTACATTTTAAATTTTGACCTACTAAAAGCATAAACAAGATCCTCTAAAATTTCAGAACTTTTACTTTAAAATTTGATGGTTGAAACAATTCGTCTACTATGTAATATATATAGTGTACACAGACGCAGAAAAATACATAATATTATAACATTTATTAATAGGTACATTAATCGTTCCGCTTAGAACCTAAAATTTCTTAAATTTAGATTCATAGATGCCTGTGTCATACATACGTAAGTTATTGAATAGCTATATTCAGGCCAGGAAAAAATAATACGAAATCCCATACAAAATTCTATGGCGCTGTAACTATTGCATTATAAAATTCAACCACATGTTTTGAAATCTATCAATGAACCTCGAACATAATATAATAGTCGTATAATTTTAAAAAATATTACAGAGGTAGATATTGAAATTAAACAACAATACTGTCTCGACCTACTATAGAGTTGGATTATGCATAATCATAAAGATCATCGCATTTATAAATATAAATGTTATACAAAAGAGCAAAGCAACTATTATTATTGAGTTAAATATTTTTTTTCCAGCGGCGCCGCTTTCAAACAACCACCGCATAAATGTATTAGTGAAATGAAAAAAAAAAAAAACATTTAATAAATGGTCGGGAAAACAACCCGTTAGTGCGAAAGTCTTACGGGCTTTCGGATCGTTGGTTTTTATATCATTATACGATAATATGAAATAATTTAAGATTCCTTCTCTCTATCTTTTTTTCTAATACAACTAAGGAGTAGAATGGAATGGTTGTATCCTGTTGTTTAATGCGAATTCCTGTGGCATTATTATTTTTATTATTTTCATTAGAGCGGCATAATATTGCTGTTCTTTCGAAAAATAATAAATACTTCATTTAATTTTCACTGTCCGTAGATGAGAACACGGAGCCTGGTATAGAATCGTTCTAAATGTTTTGTATGACGTTATTTTCGTCTGTCGATTGGATACGGCATTTAAATTAAATATTTTTTTTTTTCGATTTCTCCGTAAATATAAATTTTACGTGCAAATTTTCCTTATTTAATGTACAAATAAGACTATCGCGTTCAATTGCATTATAATTTAATTCTTATAATATATATATATATATATATTCGTTCTGTTTTGCAGGTCTCACTTGCGTCTTGGCTATATCTTGTACGTAAATTTCACACTAATTTATTCTATTATCATTTCATTATTAACGCGTTTAAAGCTTACAGTTAAATTTCTAAAAAACCCATCAATAGCCTTTTTGCATAATAATAGTACAATTGTTCGCAAAATCAATTAGTACCTGAATGCATGATAATTCTACCATTTAGTTTATCTAGCCTGGAGAAATGCAGATATTATATAGTCAATATAATAAGATTAATTATGTGACCAAAATAATTAACAACGTTCAGTCATGACAGAAGAATATTATTCGGTGATCGTGATCGATTAATCGTCAAAAACCTCATGGCACAACCGACGATATTTGACGGTTTGTTAAATTATGAACAGCTGCCAATCATTTGGCTTTTATTTATGTGAGATAATATGTGCATAAAATTATCGTCAAAATTGTTCCCAGTGGCTCACTGAGGTGTTCCTAAAATTATATCACCGAAGTCAATTTAACACCACTATCTTTCTGTGTTTTCACATTGACACTTTGACATGTGGAAAACAGAGTTTGCGCCTGTGGAAACGATAACGAAGGGATAGGGAAACACTCACCGACAAAATTTTAGTTCAGAATTCAATATGAGATGCCACCTCAAATCGATCGTTAGCATTAAAATTGTATTGCATTTACAACAAGCTGTGCCATTTCTACAGCTTTTAAAAATATATTTTTATTTTTTTCAACCCTTATATAGTTTGATCTATAACTTCAATTCCCCATTAATTTCCTCATTTTAAGTCGAATTTTCGTCTTTTATTTTAGTTACTATCAAGAGTTTTGACTCTTACGTCTTTTTAAATATGTTTTATATTATGATATAGTTACTACAACGTTCTATAGTCCTTCTCTTCGACCGCATTCTATACCTAAGAAACAGCTCTTCAGGATATTTAGTGTAAATTAAACCATTCGCTTTTATATAACAATCAAAAGTAATCATTTATTTGTTTCCATCTCTATTAAAATTGTCCTTTATACACGTGTTCAACTTCAAATTTCAAAGGCTTCAAATATATATATATTTTTTTTTAGTTATCATTTATGAATCGTCATTGTTTACATCAATTTGTTACTACACTCAAAGTCTATTATGTTTTAGTAAGTTTCTTTTTAATATTAAGACGTATTTTTTTAAGCTAATAGTTTCTTCTCTTATTAAAAGCTGCTTTTGACGATTATATTTCATTTTTTTAATCATCAAATGCTAAAAATAATTTATCGAAAATGTATTTGAAATTATGATTTAGAAACCAATATACTATAATAAGCCACAATAGAGTAAAGTATATTTACTTACTAAAAATTTAGTTTGATGGATGATAAAACTATATGTATATGCTTGATTGGTTTTCAAAATAATATTTTGAGTAAAATAAATTAAGTACTCGTACATCAATATTTCACTATAATCAATGATTCAAAAAAATATTCTTGGCACATATTAGATTATAACACACACACACACACACACACACACATAATATATGTATATGTTTAATCTTATTATACGTAATTGTTCTTCTTTTAACGACATATTTATCTTTAAATGTATTTTAATTTTTATTTAGAATACTCTATTTGTTTTTAGAATACTTATTTGTAACTCTAATACTTTTAATATTTCCAGTCACATTGAAGTCGTTCAAAACATTTTTGTTTTCAGTTTACTGGTTTTAAATTCAATAATGTGAAATTATCTCATTCTAATTACATAAATATAAATACATTTTTAAATCTTAAATCTTTGAAATATTGCATAAAATATACTTATATTACTTATAGTATTTTTAATAACAATTAATAAATAATAAAATTGATTTTTAATTTTTATTTATTAAGTCTTATACACTTTTAAGTTAATACTCTATATCTTAATCCCATATGTTTTCCCCAATTTAAACCATTTAATACTACACACATTAATATGTATCAATAACATATATACATTTATCTAAAATAACATAATCATTTAGTACCGCACACTATAATTAATCATATTTAACCAAGATCACAAAATCATTATAACAAAACTATTGGGATTATACACAGATTGCTATAACTACACGTTTTTCATTTCATCAGATAAGATACGATTATGGTTTTTATTTTCCAAATATATTAAATAAATTGAACTGATTATTTAAAAACTTTATACCAAAAAAATTATTTCAATCTAAATAAACAAAAAATTATTTTTAATTTATACTAAATTATTTGTTTTAATTATTTTTTTTTTTTTTTTAAATAAAATATACTTAAATTTGAACTGTCAATCAAATGTGTGCAGTTTTGAACTATCAACCTTTCAAGTGTACCTTTTTAACAATAGTATAAATGTGTGCGGTATTGAACGGTAAGTGTGCAGTAATGACGACAGCCGGAAATTAGATATTAAAAGTTTAAACAAAGGACATTGATTTTAGTTATTTTATTACGATTTAAAAATAATATTTGCACGAGTACTTAAAACTTTTATCGTAGATTATTATAGTATGAAAATATTATTAATTTTTTATATTATTTTATACACGTAATATATATTGTACAATTTGAATAAATTATTATATGCTATCATCGACAGTTAGCGCACATATTTTGAACTTGAGCGTATAGTTATCAAAGACGCGTAGGTTATGTAGAATAATTTTTTTCCCGATCACTCATCGTGAAGAGCAATTAATTTTTAACTCAATATCAAATTGATTATCAAATTCAGATATTATGATACATGTTACACAAAACGTGCTAGACGATAATTATTATAAAACGGTGCTATTCATAATATTATTCTGACGACGTGTGACCGTGAATTTTTTTTAAATACATTATGTATTTCGGAGCTTAAAGAAAACATAACAATACAATATTATTTACGATTAAATATATTATATTTTATAGGCATTTAAATCTGGTTCTTTTGAGTGCTGATAATTAATTCAAAGTATACAAGATTAAATTCCTGACGAACTCACTCCGCGGTTCAAAATTCTTTTGGCATTGTTACACTGCTATCAACATTAAAATCATTTACATATACATGATAACATATCACGCAACCAATGTCGTTTCAAATGACAATAATATTACCATTACCATAATACGGTTATCGTGACGATAATTATTAAATCCTGCTGAGGTGTTTTAAAAGGCGTGCCATCGCCGATATTATATATTTAGTCGAAACTAAAATATTATAGCCTACAGTTATAAAGCGCATCAGATCTAGAAATATTTCGAGAGTAATAATTTTGGAGTGGCAATGATTTAGTTATTGCTATAATATTGCATATATTGCATTATCTATCATGTTAACTCGATACTGTTTTTCATTGTAATTGTATCGCACTCGACTTTCTAGAATTCGGTAGCTGAAATTGTAACTGTTAATATTAGATACTAAGTACTCATATCCCTTGTTTTAATCGATGGATATTCTATTAATAATAATTATAGGTGATACAAAGAGTACTTGGTTTATATTTATTTATTTATTTTTTTTTTTTTTTAAGCTCGCTACCTATATTATATAATTACAACTAGTTATAGTATCATAATGGTTTAGATATACTCATATATAGAAATTGCGTAAAAATCATCCATTATTTTCGATTCAACTTTGAAGAAGTTCAAGAAAATTTCATTATTTGTAATAAATTATTATTCAACATAAAATGACTTTTGTTGCTAATAATATATTATACATTAATATTAAATATATAAAAAAAATATTAATTTTACTTGAATTTTAATGAAAATATAACATTCGTGTATTAAGAGTCAAGCATTGGAAACTTGTACGATGTGGTAAGTATTAATGTATAATAATAATGGTATATTTTAAACACGTTTCCTTTTTAAAGACATAATAATTCGTGAATATCGTTAATGTCACGTAAATTACCTATTGCCCATCAGTGCTATTACTTCGTTTTCGCTTAGAGTTCTTTCTAACTTTTTTTTTTCTTTTTGCTTACCTCTTAAAATTAATATTAATGCATTTTTTCAAGAATCTGGTTATCAAATGCAAAATTTTTTTTTTAATTTTGACTGATAATATTATAGCGTGCGTTCAAACAAAGAAAAAAATCTTCAACTTTGTTATATTAATAATATATACAATGTACAGTTTATAATATTATCAAACTTGATGACCTGACAAACATCATTTTTCTTACAAACATTTTTTAAATTTTATAGCTGACCTATTAGACGTTATACTTGCATATGGTTACGAGTTCATACAAAAATCTTCCGTACAATATTTCTAATTTTTTTTTTTTTTTCCCCGTAAAAACTAAAAGTCTATTCAGACTAGTATGAATACAAAAAAATAAAATCAATCGGTGCATCCATTTTCAAATTATGCGCTTACTAACAAACAGGATTTCGTTTTTATATAATATATAAATTATTATATTAATCTTGACTTATAAGTTAGCTGAGAACAAAAGTTATTAATTTTAAACGATACAGTAAATTATATATTAAATGTACCATGACTTCAATACTTCTTCAATAAAAATGAAAACTACCTCGTAGTACCTTGTATGTAATTTTAAATGACTTTCATATTATCATTTTCACAATCGTATAATATACAAATAGTTAAGTGTTTTACAGTGCACTAATTAAAAAAACAAGTCCATAATCATAATAATATTTTTGTACCTACTCAGAGGTCTCTACATATTTGACTAAATTGTTTTAAATTGTCACTTATCATTAAACCACGTTAATTGACTATTTAAAATAGGAAAAGTAGTTTAACATATTATGTTATTTATATATCATATTCAACCCTCTATCATAAAATGTATTTTATTTGATGTTAGTTGATGCAGTAAGTTTTAAAATAAACACTGCACCTACCACATTATAATTAACAAAAAACGTTATTTTTGGTATTGCATGAGTGCGAGGTCGGGAAAACGCCAAATAAATAAATAACGTTTTTGGATTCAAACGAATTAGTTAATATTTTGAGAATGGACGATGAATAATTTATAGAAATAAAACACTAAATATTTGTATATATAATTATAAAAAAAATGGATTATGGTGGAGCTGTGGTTACGAACATAACACAATATACACTAACAGTCACTTTCTTTTGAAATTCGGTACATCTGAGACCATCGTCCAAACAAACTACTCGATTTACCACACAGAATTCTCAGAAATGATTAGTTGTATAGTTTGAGTAAGTATCACGTCAGTGTCCGGTGTCCAATCAACAAGGAAAAGCCATATTGTTTACGGAGGTCATGTATCAACGTCTGTGACGCCCTATCGAGTCAATGTATATCAATATCCGATATTCATCAACAAAATATTTTTTCTTAACACACAACATCGTTAAAAGCCATATTCCGTAATGTATGGCAATATCATGAGTGATACGGTAATAATATGATCCAACCACCAATTGTATACTCAATCCTTTTCTTGAGTAGAGTGATGAATGTATTAGTTTTACAATATATGAAAACGTATTTTTTTTTTTATTTTGTGACTTTTTTATCGTCGAAAAAATTCTTAAGTTTTCAATTTCAAGAGTGATAACTGATAGCCAATTAGACTTATAAATTATAATAAGTATTTATGGAATGTCAAAATAAAAATTACTGTATAGACACTTCAAAAAATAATAATGAAAAACATAAACATAAAAAATTAGTAAAACCACAAATTTTTAAATTTTATACACTTTTATTTTTTATTTAAAAATTAAAGAATTTAAGGACTTGAATTTCCCATTTAATATTCACATTATAATTTTCTAGACATGATATGGCTTTGAAAATATTTTAACTCATTGTTTCCATTTATAGGTATAAAATATTTTTAACTTAATATGTATGTAATTTTCTTTATTTGAGAAAAAAAAACGATTGATAAATTAATATAAGATTCCTAATAAATTGTTCTAACTCCAATTTAATATAATTTACTATAAGCTATTTGTATTTATTATCTATTCACACCATTTTATAGCATTAACTAATAAATTAATAATAACCAACTTATAATACTATATTAAATAATAGTTTTGGGTAAAAGTTAGTTAACTTACATTATTATTAATATAAAAATAAGTTAATAGTTTTATTATTAATGAACAATAAAATATTCTTAGAAATAAAACTAAACAAACCACAACTCGTCTCTGAACAAAATTGGTTTTTATTTTTATCATATAAAACAGTTATTATAATTGAATTAAAATTAAACACATACATTATAAAGACTTGTTCATTAACCATAAGTACATTAAACATCTACAGTAGTATCACGTCTCTATAGTTGATTGTACATTTATTTGAATTCTGAATATTGGAAATGTTATGAATACTTTCCATTTGAAGAATAATATAAAGCAATTTATATTGTTTTTAAATAAAAACCACACTTTTTAATTAAAAATTTGAAGTAAATTTTTTGGTATTTTTGAACTTGAAATTTTAAGAATAATCGTCCATGACAATCATGAAAATAAGTTTAAAAGATAATAATTTGAAAATTGTAATTAGTATTAATATTAATATAAAATACATGAAATGTAATAATAATTATGTGTTAAAATTTCATAATTTTGCAATTTTCTTTAACTATCTGATATAATGACTAATGAGGCATTTTACAAAATAGCACACCTATTATATTTTGTGTTATTTAAAACTAATATTAAGGACTTCGAAACACACGATACACACAGTTAAAGAACTTTGAAGACTTTTCTCCCAAATTTTGATTTAGGTTCGTAAAAAATGTCAAAGAAAGAAGAACATATTTCTGATAATTTACAGCGAAAAAGTGATGTTTTTGAACGAAAAAAAAATCAGATTTGTATTGCCAGAGGACACATCTTCTTCGTTTGTATAAGATATCTAAAATTATTTGAAAATATGATCGTTAGTGTAATATTATATTTAAAAACTTCAAAACCTAGAGTATGACTACTGTTTAAAGTTATATGTAAAAGAAAATTTATTGGGCGAGTATACTCAATAAATCTGTATCCCATGTAGTTTTGTATATTACATGCACTTACTTACCGAGTGTAAGACAATATAATATATAGCAAACGTCGTACGATTCGATTTTTCTCTCACGTAGTATTCGATGAGATGGCGGCAAAACGACATCTATACACGATTTCCATCTTATCGATATATTACAAACGTCAGTAGGTATACCTATAATGTCCGCAAACAGAGCGAAAAACGAAATACGGAAATCCCAGTGCATTATACATCACAACAATCATAGACGGTGTATCTGCGGCGTACGTAAAGTGGCCCTCTAAATGTATTTTCTTTTCTTTCGTAAGTCTGTAATATCGGGTCGTCCGCACACAACAACAAAAAAAAAAAACGACAAATGAAATACAAATTATGTAAATTTACATTCGGTTGACACGCGGAGTGGTATCGCATCACAAAATCGCATCACGTACTAATGATAAAATATTGTTATATATATATGAAAGGCACAAAAACACATTAAGTACCTGTGTATAGTCGTAACTCGGCATAACTATCAGAAATTAAATTATTTTTGATCTAATGAAAAATTAAATTATGTAATATTATAATATCCTGAACCAAATTTATCTCATTTTAAAAAAAATAAAGAATTGTTCACAATAGAATAACATAATAACGATTGAAATTGTTAACCATAAATTAAAATAATAAGCTACCGCAAAACAAAGCATAATCGTCAACAAAATATATTGAATGTTATTAAACAAAAAAATATACAAAACAAAGATAATAAAAGCATTTTATATTTCTGTATTGTAAAAATAAAATGTATATTTCAATTTATTTTAGCTTTTCTACTCGATTTCTTTTTTTTTTTTATACTTCGAAATCTAAGCATTATATCTCATATCTTGATCAATTTCTGATAATATCTATAATTGATCTTAAAATAAACAAGAATTTTAAATTATACACTGTTTAGTGTTCCAACATCATATGGCACGACACCGATTTTGCAGTAGAATTTTGTTAAAAAGATGTTTATACTCGCATAGGTTGTTTTCATTTTAGGAAATAACGTAAGAAGCAAATTGTAGGTGAAAAAATATCCATTTAACCCTGTTAATTTTACTAATTGATTGAATTAACATATATAAAGGAAGGAATATTATTATTATTATTACTATTCTTAAATAATAAAAATAATAATAATAGTAATCATAAATAATAGTAGTAATAATACAATCTTAGTAATAATAATAATAATAGTAACAATAATAAAAATAATAATAATCAATTTATAATATTAAATAATAACAATAATAATAGTAATAATAAATAATAATAGTAATAAAAAAAAAATATTAAAAAATAAAAATAATAATAGTAATAATAAATAATAATAGTAATAAAAAAAAAATATTAAAAAATAAAAATAATAATAGTAATAATTATAAATAATAAAAGTAATAATTATAAATAATAATAATAATAATTATAAATAATAATAATAATAAATATATAATAATAATAGTAATAAAAATAATAGTAATAATAAATAATAATAGTAGTAATAGTAATAATAGTAATAATAATAATAATAGTAACTATAATTAGTACTAATAAGTACTAATTAGTAATAATAAATAATAATAATGGTAATAAAAATAATAGTATTAATAAATAATAATAAATATTAATATTAAATAATAATAATAATAATAATAAAAACAATAATAATAGTAGTAATAATAACTAATAATAGTAATAATAATAATATATAAATAATATTAATAACAATAATAATAGTAATGGTAATAATAGTAATAATAATAATAGTTATAAAAGTAATAGTAAAAATACAATTTTTGTAATAATAATAATAAAAATAATAATAATCAATTTATAATATTAAATAATAACAATAATAATAATAATAATAATATTAATAATACAATATTAGTAATAATAATAATATATAAATAATATTAATAACAATAATAATAGTAATAATAAATATATAAATATTATTAATATTATAACTATTATTAAATAATTATGCATTGATTATTATTACTATTAATATTGTTATAATTTTTATTATTATTATTGTTAATTGAATATAATTAATAATCTAATTGTTATTATTATTATTTTATTATAACTATTATTACTAATATTAATATTACTATTATTATTGTTATTATTATTTTTTATTATTATTATTCATTGATTATTATTACTATTATTATTATTGTTATTATTATTATATATTTATTATTATTATTATTTATAATTATTACTATTATTATTTATTATGACTATTATTAGTATTACTATTATTATTGTTATTATTTATCATTACTATTATTATTTATTACTATTACTATTATTAATATTATTATTATTACTATTATTACTATTATTATTATTTATTATTACTATTATTACTATTAATATTATTATTATTTATTATTACTATTATTGTTATTGTTATTATTATTATTATTATTTATATTTATTACTATTATTATTTTTATTATTTAATATTTTTTTAATTTTTTTTATTACTATTATTATTATTATTTATTATTACTATTATTGTTATTATTATTATTATTATTTATATTTATTATTATTATTATTTTTACCCTTGTTTTATTATTACTATTGTTATTATTATTATTTTTTTTTTTTAATGTTATTATTATTATTTTTAATTATTATTGTTATTAATATTATTTTTATTATTTAATATTATTCTTTATGGATTATTATTACTATTATTATTGTTATTATTATTGATTATTATTATTAGTATTATTGTTATTATTATTATTTATTATTACTATTATTATTGTTATTAATATTATTTTTATTATTTAATATTATTATTTTTTATTTAATATTATTCTTTATTATTATTATTTAATATTATTATTATTATTATTATTTTATTTTACTATTTTTGTTGTTTTTATATTAAAATAAATTATGAGCATTTTATAATTTACAAAAAATACTTTTTAAAATATTAATAATACCTTTAAATTTGATAAAAGATAAATTTATTCTTATATTAAAAATAACAAAGTAAAATGAATTCTTAAACAGACAATTCTATATTTTATGTGCTAATAAGACAGAAACAACGAATGGGGGTTTCATGTCCGTCAAATGTAATAATCCAAAAAAATTAACCAAAGTGTAGACCAAATATTTAATATTTACTCAAATCATTCACTACTTATGTTTATAAAGTATACTGTTTATTGTATAAACTATTTCTGTATAAATTAATTCTCGTTACCCATCCAAAATGTCCAAGAACATTGTACCTGTTTAAATTATCAGTATAAATTGTTTGTATAATATCATGCTATTATATAGGTTTAGCGTTTAATTCTAAGAGTAAATTTATCAATAAAATTTATTTTGCATAAATCAAAAGACTGTTTTTAAAGATTTTTTAATAGTAAGTTTTTAATATTAGTTTTTATTCTTTGTTTTTCAAACAATAAAAAAAAAAATTCAGACCATACAAGAAAAACCGCTTAGTTTATTACATTTTACGAGTAGCAAAATAGTATCACAAATATCTGATCTCGAACACAGGCGCACGTAAAATAAAATATAAAATCCACCAAAATATAATTCAACAGTTTCCATTTTATACCTTAGCTACTTAAAATTTTCTATGCAGCACTTGATTATAATAAAATAAATCACTCAATAAATAAATAATGTTTTGGGGAGAATAAGACGATACGATAGCGGAACGAAATATTTAATTACATTTTAATATTGTATTATAATATTAATCCTACGATTTTATTGTTATTAAGATTACAAAAATATAAAATATGACGTGCGTCTCATAAAATAAAAGCGAAACGTATTAGTCAACGATTTTGCAAACTTCTTAATCGATATAATATTATTTTATAAATGAATTATCTTATATTTACGAGTATAGATTAACATTTTGATAAACCCTATGGTTTAAGGTTTTATATTAAATATGTATTATATATTTTAGTATTTATATTTATATTTATATTTCTGTCTTGTTCTTATTTTGCATGTACAATTATAGAAAATTTCAACATGTTAATACATTAAAAAACATATTTAACCTATTATCACTAATTTATATTCTTAGTCCACGAAGTTTAATAATATTTAAGAACTATTGTTTCAAATTTTTAATTATACTCATCAAATTAAATTAAAAAAATATCTGTTTCACAGTTAACTATAAGTAATTTGGAACTTATTTATAAAAAAAAGTATAGTATTTTTTGGTACTTAAGTAAACTTATAAATTTCATAAATTAGAATTTGAATAATATCGTAACTAAAGAAAAAAATTAAAACAAATATGCCTGGTAGTAGGATCAATCATCATGCGTATATATATAACACGTACTTAACATTATATCAAAATATATTGGGAAGTAGTTATTATTTATATTCTAAATATACATATAGATTAGTTATTTAGAAACTTTAGTTTACCGCAAACAATTTGGTATACTCATTTAGAAAAAATTGTAATTTATATCGCCAACGTTCAAATGATACTCTTTAAGTGCCATAAACAATATGAGTATTATGTATTTAATATTAAATAAATACTGTAGTGTCCATAATCTTTAAGTAATAATTCTAAAAATTAAATTTTTAATAACAAAAACAAAGTTAGGACAAACATATCTGCAGGTCTATATCATCGTGCATTTTACACGGTTAACTAATGCAGTATATCAGTAACTGATATTTTTTTACCTGTATTCCATAGATTGTAATTACACGATAACTTGCCATCGCAATTATTATAAATACAAAATATCGAAAATTATAAATCGTTCACAATAACATAATAGTTTCTACCAAAATTTTGTATAAATTTATCGTGTATACGTAATTACAATATAGTATAATAATATATCGTACAAATATATTTTTTTATGATTTTACTCCTCGTGATTTACATGGTTTAATATTAATTTCTGTGTCAGCAAGTGATTATAATATAATATATAATATGTAGAGTTCAGCAACTGATAAAGTTTTAACTCTATGAATAACATTACACTAACGCAATCGCATGTTCAGTGCATTTATATATATATATATATATATATATATATATGTGTGTGTGTGTGTAATGTAATATATAGTAATATTATACGTACAATGGTATAATAATGGTAAAATTAATATTTTGTGCATCAACTATAATATATTTCCCAATTTATCGCAAAAAAAAAAATTTAACCATTCAATCTTTGATGGAAAATTGGGTGACTAATGGGTTAACGTAACGGTTAAGACGTTATTACAGTGATCCACTATTTTGCTATTTACTAAACATTTAAATCCGATTGCCATATTGGGTACATATTACCAAAGCTAAACAAGTAGAAGATTTGTTTCAATTTAGTTAAGCGAAGTCCATGTGCATAAGTAAAAAAGATATTTAAGTTAAATGTTGATTAATTTTTAATTAACTTAGTCAATCTAAAAGTTAATATACAATTGTTTAGGTTTTTATTAATTCAAATTTTTATTCTTATTTATGAAACTATATTACCTTATTATTTCACTAACTTAAAATTATGTTATTTTTATAATACTGCATTGAAGTTTTTTGTCCTTACAATCAAACACAAATCAAATAACAAATATTATTCGAAATATTTTTTGACAAGACACGAAATCTATTAAAATTCTATGAAATAAAATATGATTTAAAACACAATAAATCAACTAATCTTGATTTCAATTCAATTGAAATCAATTAACAAAAATAAAATATTTCAATGAGAATGTTGAAAAGAAAAGTAGTTATACACCAACTACAGGCTCAGATAGCTTACATAAAGTCAATAATGAAAGTAGAAGAACCATACTTGAGACTGAATAAATTTTACTCGTTGAAAACCTTGACGAGTGCTTAATTTCCCAAGAAATTAAAAGCATAAAAACATTCATTGAAGCTATAACCAAATCAACCACACATTTATAAATAAAATACACAGAATTTGCATTTGGTACTTAAAAACACACAGATCTCATGCAGATTCCGATCACTACCAACTCAATGTGAATTTCAAATTCGTGATTGTTTATAATATATAAAATAATAAGTCATTGTCTTCCAAGGAAAATTACAAGAAGAGAACGAGAACTATTAGAAATATTAAGGTCACTGATTACAGCAAATAATAGATGATTAATTACTTTCATGAGAAAAGTATACAACAGATTATGTATGGCTTAACTTATAACAAAAAATAGTAGACTTATGAGAAGGGAAATATGAAGAACTACACAAACTAAATATTCTATTGTTTATAAAATTCAAACTTCTATTATAAGGAGATCCCTGATCTATTTTATTGATAACATTATTAATTTTTCCTTTTTTTTTTATTGTATTTTAACTATAATGTTAACCCATCACGACTATTTTTTCAAAAACGATGTATGATGTATGAAACTTGTATTTTTTTATTAAATATATACGTATATTAAAAGCATGTTAAGTTTGAAAAAGTCTAATAGTTTTAATATAAAAGGCTGACAATAATATATAGACGCTATCTACTTTTAGATTCTGTAGATTCTGCACACGCCTATGTTAGGTAATAATGTTTTATTTAATTAAATAAAAAATAAAAAACAGATCTAAAATTTGGAAAATTTATAACTGTTTGGCGATGTTAATTACTAAATTGAGAAATATTATTAGTACGTATGTATTTAATACTCGTAGTATTTAAAAGTTATTATATATAAATATATTTTGAATACTTGTGAAGTTATATACTAAAAACTAAAAATGTTTCAGACAATCACATTTCGTATTCAACTTATCTAAAGTAAAAAAAAGTAGTTAACAACATTTTCAACAATCCATCTTCGCTTCAACAAGCATCTAATAAAGAAAATATCAAAGCAACAAAATATGTATATACCTACATTTCAAAAAATAAATTTGATCTAAAAATGATGAAAAATGTAATTATTTTTTTTAGATTTTAAATGTAGTCAGTGTTATAATTTATACTTATTTTTAAGTAATATTAGGCTAATAACAATCAATATTTAATGTTAAATTCTTAACAAATAACAAAACAATAATAATAATATTGCACGTCTTTAATTTTTCGATTAATCAGGTACCATACTTTATTTTTTGGTCTGCATAGAGAAACGCTGTATTCATTAATCTCTTTAATCACCACATTTAAAACTCACGTGTACATAATCCGGACTTATAGCAGGATGAGTAGTGGATAATATTTCAATATTTAAACACAAAGCATCTGTAATATGATATTACAAAGCTTTCTGACTTAAACTAATATTATCATATATTAAAAAATCACTTCTGTTCTGAGCTAAGTAGTATAATGCAATATGTTTGACTTATGAAAAACATAACTAACATACAGTAAAATGTTTAAAGTCATCGATTTTAGTTAACAAATTTAATCATCAACACTATGATCACTATTCCACCAAAAATTGAGGCAATAACTATAATGCAATATCATACGTAATTAATGTAGGTATGTAACTTTCATAGTACATATACAGATACACTAGAATATATTTATTTTTTTATTAACAAATAAATAAATAACTAATTAATAAAGTGTAGACAATATTTTTATAATTTTTTAAAATTCGCTGGAGTGAGACAATGCATTATACGAATTTATAAACAAAACATCTTTTAAGCATACGCTAAATTTAAATCAGTTGCATCCGAGATAGATCTGAAATTAAATATATAGAGTTGTTTTAAGCGATTTCCAAATTGAGTCTAACCGAATAAAGTTATGGGTTCAAAGTAGATATGTATATTATCATAATGTCGTAATTAATATGATGTACAAATTTGTCGGTTCCATTTTTCCTTACTATTTATCTAAACCATTTAATACTATCACGTTTATAAATATACAATAATATTATATTATACAGAATGATTCTTTGATTGAACTATACTCATTATTTCGAAATCTATTAATGTTTTTTTACATAATTTCCAATCAAAATAAAATAACAATTTTTATCGTTATAATGTTTATGTTTTTTCTTTCTTTTAAAAATAAGTATTTTCAATTTAATATTCCGAAGCAGAATTTTTTTCAAAGTATTTCGATATATGTACATCAAAATTCGGACGAATAGTTTATGAGTTATAAATATTTAGTTTTTTTGAACTGAGTGTGTAGTGATTAAGGGGATACTCCACAAAATGTTTGTTTACTACTCTGCTTGTCTAAATTTAAAATATTTAATAACTCTTAAGTTACTTGTTTAAATTCCGATTTTTATGTATCGAAGTACTTTGATAAATATTCTGCTTCAGAATATTAAATTAAAAATGAATGTCGCCATTCAAAAAAAATAAAAAACTTAAAAAATATTTTTATATTTTTATATTTTGTCCGAGTATTTTTTTTTTTTTAGTATGTTAATAGATTTTAAAATAGTAATTATGAATCGATAAAATAATCACCCAATATACTATAAAGATTTTACATTTAAGAAAAAAAACCACAAAAAGCATTTTTAGCCACGCCTGTAATAACTAGATGATAAGTTTTAAATAATCTTAACTCTGTTGAATAAGAAGGAATTTTTTTTTTCCTAACCCAAATAATTTACGTTATCAAAACCTATGCTACTCTATTAATAACCACGACTTTTTTTAAAATAATATGTATAAAGGAGGGATTACGTCGAAGGAACTCACTACATAGTTTTCAATAGAACTTAATAAATATCTTAGTTGATAAGAAGTAACCAAGATAATTTATAGGCAGCTAGGAAAATTTTCAGGAAAGGAAGAGGTAAAAATACCTTACTATCAAACTATAAAAATAATACCATAGCAATAGCAATACAATACATTTTAATGAGAATAAAACTTAAAACATTAAACAAATACAATAAGCATACCTATTGACTTGTATATTGATTAAAATCAATGTACTTCTTTTTACATATTTTGACTGCTATAAATATATTTTTAGAATACTAAATAAAAATAGTTATAATATAAAATTTGTTGTAAATTCTGCATTTGTGTTGATATTAATAATAATTATATTTATCATATTACATAATTGATGAGGACTGTCTATCGGTCTTTAGTGAGAAGACAATTTTTATACATAGATATTACGATTTAGAAAATTAACAATAAAGGACTATAAAATACATTAGTGTTGTTATTCATATTAGTACCTCAGAACCAAATCCATAGTTCATTTTTAAAAAGACTCAAGGCTATATTATTTAAGATATGTGTTTTATAAATATTTCTTGATTACATAGTAATTATGGATTATAACAATTCTATTATCAAATTTTAAAATTGAAAAAAAAGTGTATAACTTATAACTCCAAAGAATGAAAACGAAAA
The DNA here is from genome assembly GCF_002803265.2 of Melanaphis sacchari. Lineage (NCBI taxonomy): Eukaryota > Metazoa > Arthropoda > Insecta > Hemiptera > Aphididae > Melanaphis > Melanaphis sacchari. The sequence continues at coordinate 884,999 of NW_020271625.1, forward strand.
TATTAAAACAAACATTTTGGGGATATGGAATTGAGATCTAGCTTACAAAGTAATTTTAAATTTCCTTAACACTCCACACACAAACACACTTTTGGTGTATACTTCAGTTGACAATTATTGTAACACCAATCATAAATATTTAGAAACAATATAAAATTGTATATTTTATAAGTTAAAACAATTACACTATTATAATTTAAATAAATAACTATAATTTAAATATTTAACCAAATATTCATATTATATTTTGCCGCTGAAAAATAGCGACTAGTTGGCACGGAACAATATTGTGCATGAGTGATTTTAAAACTAATGATTCAGAAAATTCAAAAAAAAAATCTCCTTCTCTTCCGCCACATCTTAAGTACTAGAATATGAATTATCAACGTTAGTTATTGAATATTAGCGGCCAAAAAAATACGATGAAATAACAATGTCGATGTGAAAATAAAAATTAATTTAATTTATGAACGCAATATAACAATCTATTATTAGTACGATAATAATATGAATTTTATTTTTTATTTGGTCACACAAATAAAACAACAGACTCGTGTATATGAGCTACACAATGCGTAATAATATTATGTTTTCTGTCGGTTTCAATTCCCACGGGCCGTCCTTTTAGAGCGACTTGGTTGAACCGCACCGCGATAATAACAATAATTACGTGCAAAAACATTTTGTGATAAATTTAATATATATTTTGTAATATTCGAAAATTTAACACATCATCGGAAAACATTCAAACAATCAAACGGGCTTATGTGGCTATGCTAATTAGCGAATAGTATTAAAATACATTATAGCCAATAAATGCGATGTGATATTTTAATTTTTGATTCAATAACAACGTTGCAGTGCAATTTTTTGATTCATTTCTGGAAAATTGCTTAACAGCATATTAATATAAATACATATAATGCAGTAGTACATTTTAATTATATTGTATAATATTGAGTATTTTATTGACGAAATGTATGAGTTTTCAAAAAACTTTTTTTTAAGAAATTCAAAGTTTTTAAATACGTAAAAATATCGTATCAGAGAAAAATGATATTTTTTAATATTTATATTATCGTTATAGTTTCATAATATCCAACTGTTTCTTTTTTTTATATATCAACCATTTATTTATAGAGGGTAATTTGTATATATAATATAATATATATAAAATATGCATTATACATATTTTCGACCACCGCTAAAAATTGTATTCTACATGACGGATTGACTATATTTATAAAAAAACAAAATAAGATGCATTAGTATACTACTTTATTAGCTAATTGTAATTCAATAGATATTAGTTTTCAATATAATGATAAAGGTTATATTTAAATTGGAATGTATAGGTTACCTAATGTTAATGTTAAATTATTCGTATTTTTAAATGGATCATATTTGTATCTAAATAATTCTTTCGATATTAAAAACATAACCACATGTGGTGGTATTAATGTCGACATCTTAAGTAACTCCTTAAAAAAAGCAAAATACCTTAATTTCATTCACAATTTGATTTTAATTTTTGTATCAATGATAATACTCGTATATTTAACAATGCTAAATCCAAATATTGATCATATTTTTATCAAAAACATTAATGCCGATCATACTAAATCTTATAAATGAATAGTAAAATGTAATATAACTTCCTGTAACTTAACAAAATTAATCATGAGAAAACAAGCTGGTAGAGTAACAATTTTAATTATACAAATATCACCTAAATTGACTATAATCAACTAAGCATGCTTTTTCAGATCGAAAATGTATAAACTATTATAAATAATATAGATATTGATAAGTCGTATGACTCCTTCAACACAAAATCATTTGCATTAATTAATTTATCGACCAATAGTTCTAAAACAAAAAATTAAAAATTAAAAAACTCAAGAAATAGATCACACGTAGACTTATTATTTCCATTGAATATAGAGAAAATATGGCCACTAAATTACAAAATAAATCTTTTGAAAAGGAATTCAAAACTTATTACCATAATTATAGAAATGTATTGAATGTTTTGATAAAAAAACCAATAATCACGCTATGATTGATAAAGCAGATATATTATACAAAAAACAGTATGGAGCATAATTAATGAAGTGATAGGTAAAAAAAAGCAAAAAATCAATAATAATTAACAAAGTTGTTGATAAAAATGGTATCACAATCACTAACAAAAGCAAATTAGCAACATATTTTCTGATTTTTTTGAGATAATATTGGTAAAAATATTAAATATAGTCTTAAATTGAATAGTTTTGAAGAAAAAACGTGGGCAGAAATAAATAATAATTGTAACATTTTAAATGTTTTTAACACCTGTTGATAGATATGAAATTGAAAAAATGCATAAAAAAATCAAAAAACATACAACTTTTTTTTGAAGGTCGTTTAACATGCCATAAACTAAAACAAACTGCTATACTATTTCATACTCTGACAAAATTACCCTTTGACAATCTCTTCAGGTATTTATCCATTATGCTTTAAATATGTATAGTTGCTCCATTATAAAATCTGATGACCTATAAATTTATAATAACTATTGATCAATAGCTCTATTATAAACGTTATCAAAAACTTTAGAAAAATGCTTTAAAAATAGAATAATGAAATTCTTAAATAGAAAATCTTTTTTTTTTTTTAATTTAGCTCTATAACAAATAGGATTATTGAGGATTTAATATTTTTAATTATCAAATGTAGTCATACAAACCTAAAAACTAAAAAATGTTTAGGAATATTCTCAGATATCAAAAAAGCTTTTGATTATATAAATCACATAATACTTTAAAAAAAATTAAAATATGATGATTTAAGAGACAAAATATGTATATGAATTACTAAATTTATATCTAACTAATAGAATACAAGTAGTTAAAGTTAATTATTGTTTAAGTATACAATTAGAGGTACATTATGGTGTACCCCAAGATATGATTCTAGGACCTATAATTCTCTTTAACATATATTCAAAAGGTTTGTTGAACCTAGATATAAATTCAAATTCTATTAAATTTGCTATCCTGACAATACGGTTATTTTGACAAATCGGTAGGTTCACTTTTTTTTATCTCAAATATTATTATAAATAAAGTTAAGGTCTGGTTTGCTAATATAATCCTACTGGAAATACATTTAAACAAATCGAAATATATTTACTTTAAAATAAATCTTGAAATAATTGATCCAGTGGTATACAAAATACTTGTTAGTTGATCAATCATTCCTAATACATCTAATTAAATGTATATTGCCCAGCAATTTATTAATAAAATTAAGTACATTGGTATAACATTAGATAATAAATTTAAATCGAATCATCGTGTAAACACTTTAATCAATATAATACGTAAATTATTTTACATCATTAAAGATGTTAAAAATATATTTAATAATAAAAAACTTTTATACACATCGCTTATTCAATCAATATTAAAAAATAAATATATAAGGAGTCAGACATATAATTCATATACCAGCTCTTTAAAAATAACTATAAAAAGTTTAGTTAAATTCTTATTAAATAGACCAAAACATAGCAATAATGAATATACGTAATATTAACTTAAGTATATAAAATCAAAGCTTTGTATTTTAAAAATATCTTAGTCACTGTATGCAAATACAGATATTGTACTATATAAATTATCAACCATAAATATTGTGCAGGATATAAATAGCGTATATTAAAAGAAAAATTTTTAAATTTTATTAACACTTTGGTACAAAAAATTCAATTTTTCGCTATTAACCTATGTAGAATTCTTTTTCAGTAAAAAAAATTAAAATACTTGAATAATTTACAATCTGTTTATAAATACAATATAATAAGTAATTGTGTTAACATTTTTTAACTAAACTGGACGACTTGAGAAAAGGAAGTGTAAATTGATAGGATTCTTAAAATCAATATTTTTGACTTTCAAAACTTAAAACTTTTTAAGCAGTATTTAAAACTTTTAAACTTAAATTTAATTTAAGTTGTATAAGTTTGACGACTATTCATTATTATTATTTGTCTTTTTAGTATTTTATGAACTCTTTTAAAAACCTTCCATCATAAGTTTCTTAGCTTACCGAAGGGTTACAAATATTACAAATTCTATACTTATAAGCTCATGACCTTGTTACTGGCTCTGTAGGATCTTTCTTCGAGAATACAACTGTGCTTACTGCAGCGAAAAATTCTTTACACAATACTCAATATATATTAATTATTCATGCATATTTTAGATGGGCTGTCTCTCGTAGTTTTAAATAAAATATTTTTCAAAAAATTATTCGCACGTAGTTGCAATAAAACTAAGTCTACGAATACTATTTGTGATAAAAGTATTGCATTTTGACAACAATAAGCAATTTAATAATGGACAGTTCTAACAATGCGTTAAACCTAAATATTATGAAAATAATAATCCGTTTATAAGTTTATATATTCTTAAATAAAGGATTAAAATAATTTACATGACATTATATAAAGTTTAAATACATTTATAACACATTTATACGTAAAATCAAATATGCACTTAATATAAAAATAATAAAGATACATTAATAATATTATTAGTTATTACCTTATTATATAAAATGATTTTGTTGACATGGATTGTTAATAAAAACCTAACAATTATTGTTTCGGTTTTTTTCTTTGAAAGATGATTAATTATAAAAATCCAAAAAAATATTTTAGGTAAAAAATGTTGTTTTCCATTTAAAAATATTGTTTAATTGACTCGAAGTAATCATAAGTTTTTAAATATTTTAATGGTTCCATATAAGTAACAAACGAAATATCGTAACTTGCTTTATAAATACTAAATAATTTTCAATTATCAAATGGCGAGTGAATATTTTTCCCACGACAATACTGACGCGTATCCAATTTTAGTTGGATAATAATAAAACAATATTATTATAGCCGTCAATAACGGTTTTTGCATGTAGTGTTTTTTTTTTTTTTGTGAACAACATGTCGTCGCCTCTTCATCTCCTGCATACAATCAAATATACAAATGCAAAACAATAATTCAATAAACATTATTAATCGATTTTGCTTTTTGTCGGTTCTATAATACCTAGTGAAAAGAAGATATGGGATAACTGGATAATGGATTCATTATGATAATTCCATTGTGGTATAGCTATCAAGCAAACAGTTGATCAGCTGTTGTGCAATTTAAAATCCCACGGATTCATAGCCATGGTTCGCATTTAATTATTTCCACGTAGTTGACATATCGTAATGAATTAATAATCCTATACCGAACTTGTTTAATTTGGACTTTCGGAGTACAACCGTCCAAAATTATAGACTATATTGTACCAAATTGACTACACACGCGACGACCAACAGATAAAAAATGTAATATTATTGTATTATTAAAATACAAATATTCGTTTGTTATACAGTTGTTATGAGCGTAGAGTCAAACATGTTCATGAGACGATAAAAATATTTCTTATTTTCGTTACTATTTTCAAACAGATTGCTATTGCGCATAAATACGATTTAATGATATTGATTCAAAAATGTTAATCATATATTTTTAAATTTATTTATTATTATTATTTTTGATTGATCTGAAAATTACTATTACAAACTATATTATCTGTTTGATAATATATTGATACATTCAGGCAAACGCTTTCCCGTAACACTCTTGACGTTAAGATAATATTTAAAAATCACTATTCGTAGATAATGTTCGATTAGACAGAACTTGACTGTGACACTCGAAAAAAGACATAACGAACATTAATATAAAATAACATAACATTGTATATTATATTAATTTTACAATTGTATAGATCAACGTATATAACATTTTCAATTAAAATTAGATTATTGAGCAGACGTAAACTAATTTATTTTAAATACTACTAAGCAGCGATTCCGTCCCAGCCAAGACACTTCCGTTAGAAGCGTGCAGGATCACTTAATACATTTTAATGATTACAAAATAACTGTGAGCATCATGTTTATGACAATAAACAATAAGAGAAAAAGTTAATGCACTTACCGGCTGATTCGTTTAACACCAGACACTCATCGTTTTAATGTTTTTTTTTTTTTAATATTTTTATTAATTTCAATGAATTAAATTGTAAAACGTTGGTTCATTATATAATTTATCTAAGATTTAAATACTCATAATTCATAAAATACTCATCCGATCGTATCACTCCATATTGTGTGTCATTTTAAATACCTATAACGCATGGAAGTAACCGCTGTCACCCAAAATTGTAACTAATAATGTATTATTTCATGTATGTTTCACAAATTTCAACATATCACAGATTAACTACGCTTCTGCAATACTATTAAAAAATAATTAATAATATAATATAATACTAAACACACGTTTTCTCATCGCGTTTACTTATAATGTTTTATAGACTATCCAAACAACCCCTTTTACATTCCGTTCTTATAATATAATATCTGAAATTCCTAGCGTTAATTTTCAGCATCTTTTTTTAATTAAATTCTATTATCTATATTTTATTATAATACTATATGCTATATGGACTAAAATTAATAAATAAAATGTTCAAAGTATCACGCGTTCGATGACTCAGTTAATACTTCGTAGTCTATGTATGTACATAGAGTTTTTTTTTTAAAAATGGTTTACTTAAAAAGTTATATATCGGTATGAAAAAACAGTTTTCATTTTCTAAAAGAAATCCGTTCCATCACAGGACCCTCTTAAATAGTATGAAAAATGTAATTTTTAAGTACACTTCTAAATTCTTAAAAATGGAATACTAATAAATTATTTTTTTTAAATATAAGAATGTAATAACTAATAAGTGTGCTTGGTGAATTAGCCTAGATTAAAATATTATAAAATAAATCGTCCAAAATTATTTTCTGACATATTTGGCCCTGAAAATCATTTTTTAAACGACGTTTGTAAGAGTAGTTCGCGATACTTTTCTTGATATGGAGGTATAAATAGTAATGTAGTGGATGTCACATAACATGTAAGTTTTCACTATGTTCTTTATATAATGAAATATACCAATATTATAAAAGTTGAATTAAGCTAAAATTATTTAAAAGACGATTACTTGTTTAAAGTATCATATAATATTTCAGAAAATGTGCGAAAATTTCCATTATTTATAATTATTTTATACAAATGAATTGTTTAATTAAAATAAACTACTTATATTAATTACCCAAAATACTGTTAACTGAAAATTATTTTAATAAATAATTATATTATATTAAAATTTCTATAATTACCTAAAATGCATTTACTAGAAACTTTCCATTAAGAAAATTTCATTTTAGAGACTTCTTAAATGAAAATTTCGAGACTACTGACAACATTCAAAAGAAATTTCATAACAAAAATATTTCAATGATTATTTATGTTTATTTACTATATTTTGTTAATTAAGTTGGTTTAAAAAAATAAATTATATATTTATTATTAGTTAATTCAACTAGAAATTAAGTTTACTAAGATTATTTAAGATTAAGAATATAATCAAATTAATGAAATATGTATATTTCTAAATTTAATTACAAAATATTTCAAACTTTTTATAATAGCAAGAAAAAAATTAAAATTATATAGAAAATAAAAAATGAAATTATTAAACTACACACATTTTAGAAATGTTTCGAAATTTAAACTTCCAAAATTTTACATTTCTAGTATCTACTCTAAACTGCAGTAACTAATTGTACATTTCAATTTTAAATTTACAATTGGTATATATTTATTAAATACCTACAGTTTAATTTGTTTAAAACATTAAACATCCGTTTTGAGTTGGATATTTTTTACATTTAAATGCGCCTAATTTATTGTAAATGTGTGTTATCCGTGTATATACTCGTATGTACAGTGTACACACACAACCACGTAGTACCAAAAATGCATATGTTTTTTTCCCTTTACCTTTTCTACAAATTTTTGTATTATAATCTGCAGAAGGGTTTTAAGCCAAAATTCAAATAAAATCTTGTTATTAAACAAAAATTTAACTTACATAAAGTTAGTTAATAACCATTAAATATTATAGTTTAAAATAATATAATATTATTTATAAACATATAACCTGCATGTTTATTATTTTGACCATTGAAACATCATATATAAATATATATTTCCTGCCTTTCTGGTAATATATATACTAACCTATCTAATTTACAATAAAAAGAACTGATATTTGTTGTAAATATTTTTACTGATCTTCGTAATTTTCAATCATACTTTTCAAATTTTTACATAGCAACTTTTTCCAAATAGATTTGTAATTAAATTATATTGTTTTAAGTTACTATACGTACAGAGTTGTATAAATTAATAAAATATTGAAGAAATTATTAATATACTTCTAATACAAATTGATTATAAGTTATAATTAATTAAATAAAAAACTACACAGTGAACTTAATTAAAGTTTTCTGAGTACATTTTTTAATAGATTATATGGTTACTTTTTTGAAAAATTTTACTATAAATTTAAAAATAAGTTTGTGAATATTTAAGCTAAATTTACCATTGACATCGTGGTCTTAAGTTTATATTTTTCGATAAAAAAAAAGTCTCCCCATAAGTGACTAAGAACTGAATTTAACATTTATTTATTATATTATTGTCATTTTGTGCAACCCTACAGTCGTGGTTTTTAGTCCCATACGTATAAATTAAACGATTCTGCAAAAAAATGACTTCTTAACGTATTATTCTGTCTATATAAATGATTGTTGCATGAATTTGCTTTATTTGAAATGAATATACATTTTGGCATAACAAAACAATTTCAAATTGCTTAAACTTAAGTATTAATAATAATAATTAACGCCCACTAGTTCACGAGAAACGAAAACTTATGCATGGGTTTCAAAATTCAAATATTAAATCATTATAATATAAAAACGTTGGCCAAAAATGTCCTTCATCAAATTCACTAAAATTCAAATAACATAATATGGGTTGGTCTATCTCTTCAACATTTCAACATGACTTTTTTTTTGCTTTTTATTAGAAAATAATTTAGCAAAAAAATTCAAATTACTTAAAAGGTCGTTTATTAAACGATGATATTATTTGATTATTTATACCTAGAAAATTATACGTAGATGATATAAAAACACGTACCGACATAAATAGTTTTGTTTGTAAAGTGCTTGTTAAACCTTTATCTCACTATATTATTATTTATTATATATAACTGCTTGGTAATTTTATTATTTTTATATATTAAAACGCATTAGCCATTAATTATATTTATTATATTATTAAAAACTTATGTGTTATCGTCGTAAATTTTACATTATTACGCACCTATAACACTAAGTAAAGATTTTATCTTCAAGAAATTACAAACTTTAAAAACTAAGAAAAAATTTAAAACTTTATATGTCTTTAAAAAATTCAAAAAAATCAAAAATTTTATTATTTCTAAAACAATGTTGATATACGTTTTTATTGAATATATCAAAAAGTATCTACGTGGGTTGGTTATTTGTTTTTAAATTACAATAAAATAAAAATGTAGTCAAAAACAGTATTGCATAAATATTCCCGTTTTTCGAAAATTTTCTCTAGTTTTTCCTCGATTATTTTTAAAAGCACTTGGGATTTCTAATCAAATTCTAATTGTATATAAAATTTCAAAAAAACTAACCTCCGTACCTCACAGCAAAACTTGTAGATTCATCCGCTTAACCAAACCTAAAATAAATTCACTCAAAATAGAATAGACAAACGATATTATAAACTTAATTATCGTTTATGTATAAATGGATATTACTTATGTGTAGAAACGGGTGTGTCCATTTGACGTGTAATCAACGTATACAGTATAACAGTTTAATTAGTTTATAGTACATATATTATTATGTCGGATGAACCAATCAAAAGTTTTAAAATACTCAAGAGTTTCTCAAAATAAATCGGGCCGGTACATTAACCGCGACGACGGTATAGTTATACGCATAAATCAGTGGACTACGCTTTTTAAGTTCCCCTTCAGTCGATCAATCGATTTGTTATAAATTGTTCAGTGATACAAAAGAGCTCGACCCTAATATTTCAAGTCACATACATTTTATACATAAACTTAGAAATCTGAGTATTTGGATGGTGAAAATTTGATAATATGTAAGCTATAGGCTTTGGTTTTTTAAATAATAAATATATGTTTTATTTTTATTTTTGAGAATGGTTTAGCATTATTTACCAGACTAAAACGATTTTTACATAAATTTTTTTTTTAACTTAATTTTACAAAAAAAATAAATGAAAACTTAAAAAAAATGTCCATAATCATAAGTAAAAGCACGCAATTTATGTTTATATATGAAACTTACTCATAGCTTTCATATCAAAATCGATAAAATTTGTATGGCAATAAACTCGTTACCTATCAAGTTTTATAAGGTTTATATTATATTTAGTTTTTTATGTTTCTATTTTACAATTGACTTTTATTTTATTTTGTCTATGAGTCCATACGAAATTAAAAATGTTTTACATTTTTGAAACAATAATATAACTATAAATAAGATTAATTTTTTAAATTTTAATTAATATATTATTTGGCATGGAAATTCTTGTATTTCTTATAGTTTACGGGTGACAGAATAACATTTTTAGATAATTGAATAACATACGTGTATTTAGTGGATAAAAAGTATTGAAAACATTATCGATGATCAAATTATATATTATCGAAATTGTAATCATGGCTGAGTTTAAAATCAATACTTATGTCAACTGTGAATTTTGAGATAAATTTACAAAACATAGAAGTAAGTAATCAGTTTACATTGGTGACCTAGTAGTCAGTAACATGTTTATATGAAAATGACACTACGGTAGTCGGTCCGTCCGCAGACATTAGATTTCCAGCTACATACAAAAATATTGTATTAACAGCATTATGTTTTTGCCTCCTCTTGTATTGCGCCACTGTCATGTCCGTTTGAATTTTGGCAAACGTCGAGACCGAATTTTGGCCGCAGTAATACGGTTATATAGGCGCACGATAGCAAATTGGTGCCAAAGTCATGTTCTAAGATAGACCGACGAAAACTCCAAACGTCCCATGAATCAAATAGTGAAAACAAAAAGGCGTTGACGCATAAATCTCCAGTCCATTTTAACTTATTTTATTATAACTTGCAGTGTTATGTAGAATACCTAAATTAAGTTAGGTACATGTATCTAGGTATACCTAGTATAGATACAACCATAGTACTTTATCTAATTTAAATTAATTTTAAAATTGGTATCACACTATCATCTAAAATAGAAATCATAACTCTATTTGATGGAAGAACAAAATTATCGATTCAGCTTACGTAGTGAAACATAGTCGGTATACGAACAGGATATGATATGACGTCTCTATGTTACCTATTCTATTGACTATCTATCGTCCTCTATTCTCTACAGTTTTTCATTTTATCTAGACAAAATCATTTGTCTTTTGACTTTTCCAAAACATAATCCCTCTTTTATTTTATTAAGTTAAATATAAAGTCATATGTAGTTCGAGGCATTATTCTATAATTATCCGACTGCAAGAAATACAAATTGAAATCAATAAATTAATAAATTTCAAAGTGGATAATAATATTTAAAACTTGAAAAATTAATTTCAAACACAATTATTATAATATTATTTTTTTTTAAATACAATTTTCAAATAATTTTAACAACGTTTATATTTTGTCCATGATAAAAAGCCTTGGATAGACTACCCGAATTAAAATTCACGTTTTAAATAATTTATAATATTTATATTTTTTTTTATGTGAAAAGTATTTAATTGTTCACGCTAATACTTATTATACCTCATTTATTATATTACATTCATGTACATTTATTAATTATTACATATGGTTTATTGTAGTTATGTTTACATTTATAACTTATATAATATTATATTTATAGTGTAAATACTATTAAAAAAAAAAAAAATTAATTTAATATACCGTTTTAAAATTTCAATTAATTATCTGTTATCTCATCTAATCGTAGATAATTAAAATTATGTTTAACAACATTGACTCCCTGTGAATAAAGCTGGACAAATCAAATTATCTTTGAAGACTCGCCTTTAAAAATTCAAAAGGACTTATTTCTTGAGTATGTTAAAAATTGTTTATTTTTTTTATCATTGTCGAAAATAAATTTTAAAACTGCAGTTACATTTTATTCAGAAAAAATATCTTTACTGAATAAAGTTTTTTAATAGACAATAAAAAAATAAATACGTTTTTGATCTTAATGATTTTATAACAAACAAAATAATGATTCTATGATTATAATAAAAAATTAACGGAGTTCGCGGTGTGCATAACCGTACGATTAATAAAACCATTACTGACATTTATGATTTGTATAATAGTGTAAGTAAATGGTAATTTTCGGTCACCCAACTACTCACATCTATTATAGTAATATAGTATATACATCAGAATTTCCATTACAAATCATTAGCCCATTTTAGACTCGGTGAATTCAGACGTCCATCATAATATAAGTATGATCTGAAATTCCATCTAGTGCGAAGATATTCATAATGATATACGTATTATTATATCGTTTTCGTTGAGTCATAAATAGAAGCCCAAAAACGGTAGTGTATCCTCGTTGGAATAAATGCGTTCGCTACCTACAATATCTAAAGTGTAATATATTGCAAGCCAACTGTAAAATATTACGATTTCTTATGAAAGGTTTAAATATCCACGATCGTCAACATTGTCAAAACAAAACTTTTACAAATAAAAATTAATAAATTTGCGGCGCATACAATAATCACTACGTCGTAGCCACTAAGTTTTTACGTTTTCATCGAAAAATTGACCATCTCATGACATTGACTAAACATTTATTAATATATATTTTTCAACATTTTATTATCTACTTTGTTATGTTTTTATTATATTTATTAATATCCTTTTGACACATTTTAATCAACCAAAAGCAGCATTAAAAATTCAAACAATTTTAGACAGCAGTGGTAGATTTTACAATTACACATATCGGTTTCATATATTTACAATATATGTATAACACTCGTCAGTTTTCTGTACCTAGTACCTATAGTATATTTCAAGTTTACCTTGTCATTGCGTGACAGCAAATAAATATATAATAAACCATACAATAAAAAAAACAATTCTGAGATGATGTGTCAGCCTCTATATTTACATGTTTATATTTCAATAAATATATTATGATTTACAAGAATTCTGTAATTTTGCTAAAGTTATTCACGGTTGCATCAAGTTTTCCTTTTAATTCTCAGTAGTAGTGTAGTAAGGTAAATTCTTAGTGTAGGTAAGCTTTTTCCCAAATATTATGAAGAAAAGCTGAAATAAGTAATTTGTCAAAAATCTGAATCAATAATTTTAAAAAAGTATCCAAGTATTTAAAACAAAAATGCGATTTTCCGATACTCATACAAGCTATTCAAGCGATTTGTCAGAATTAAAGTTGTGATTAGATTAGGCAAGCAAGAGACTTAAGGAATTTCTTCAAATCAATTTTAAACTATAGCAACTTTCGTGTTTAAAACAAAATACATTATAAGTATAAATATATAATGTATACAGTGACTAATCTGTTACAGAATTTAAAATATATATAATAAATTAAAATTTGAGAATTTTTTTTATGTTACAACATAAATTACTTAAGATAAGTTAAAATATTCTTTTGGTAGCTGTGAAAATGATTTATCAGATATGAACGTATACTAAAGATCAATGTATTAAATCATTTTCAATAATTATGTACATTTAATTATAATTATGTTATAAAAATTTAAACAAGGCTAAAACTAAAAATAACATATACTTATGATTAATAATATTTTATGAATGTAAAAGACGAAGTACTCACGGATTTGTTTACTATACTCTATGTAATGCGATGAATGATAGGCGCTGCTGATGTTTCTATGAATAACACATGTGTCGATTTTATAATAAATGTATTAATATTATTGTCATTTTATACATAAATTTGATAATGAATTATTAGAATTCGAATCATGCTTTAGTTTTAAAAATATATCATTTGGTGATCCAAATTATTATTAGAGTTTAAATAACTTAATACTGTTTCCTTATTAATTTAAATACTTCGTATTCTTAAGATAATTTTCTAGAAATTACACCTGAACACGAATGGTTCAATATAAAAACTTTTTATAAAATTTTAAATCCCTTAAATATTACTAATTTAACCACTGTATTCTAATGAATTTTATCTTTTCTGTAACTTTTAAAACAAATATTATAGTATAAAAACAATGATATTTTAAAATGTTTTGTATTTTGTAAACAATTTTTTACTAAAAATGTAATACTTTTTTAACCAAAACTTTTAACCTAAAAAGTACAAATTATAAAATTTCGTTTTGAATACATTTAACAATTAAATAATTTTCTTACCTATGAATAAAAATAAATACACAAATTAACTAAATTTGTATTTTTATTTTTAAAACTTAATTTAAATGTATAATTTTATGGAAACCAAACAATTCTCAATGCATAATATTATAATAGCTGATTCCTCAACTTAGTTACGTACGTACTGCTTGTTAAAAAATTCATAGAATACTATTGTCCATAAAATATAATATTTGTTTTTCTTTACTTCATCTGCATAATGCTTTAACGATCGTATCAATATATTATACAAGCTACTAGAAATTATGAATATTAGTTTAATTATGCTGAAATCTTCTAACCTTTGACCTGAAAAGATTAATTTTATATTCTGTAACCAATTTATTAAGCTTGAGCCAGTCACCAACAAAAAAAAACCATCCTAAAATATGTCGGGTAATTAATTAAAAACTATCATTAATTTGTACCTTGTACATCATAGTATATTTTATAAGTAACAAACTATAGAGATATTATCCAGTTTTTTTGCATTTCTTTTTTTAACGCGATAAATTAAAAGCCGATAATATCCGTACAAAATGTCTATTGTTTAAATTGTATGCATATTCAAGATAATAATATTACATGATATAAATAATGTTTTTAAAGCATACAGAAACAAATAACAATTACATTACCGGTCTTAAATTTACGTTAACTGTTTACGATCCAGTGTACGTATATTATTTCAATTGCGTAATTTAAATGTTAATTTTTAAACAAACGTAATATGTACGAGTCCTGTTTTCCTTTTTAATTTTTTTTAAAAACCTTAAAATATAGAATAGATGTACAAACATATATAAATTGTGGTATATAGAACCCGTTTCGGGACGTTAAGGAAAATGTGTATACTTTCAAACACTGAAGCTAGGACTTCTCGTAAAGGTAATGTGAATATTAAACGGTTCTACGTTTTGGTACTCATATGGTTTCGTGATTTTTATACAAACTTGACGATTTACAGACTATCAGCCAAATGGTTCTATGAGTTCTTTTAGAAAATAATTGAATCGATTAAATTAGTTTTGAAAAATGCGAACATCATAACATTATTGTAATCTATTTACCAATAGGCGATTTTAGGGTAGATTTTTCTTTTCATCAAACGTCGTTTTCGATTTATTAACGTTTTCATTTTATCTGAGCGCATAGTTTATTAAAAGCGAAGCAGTGTTCGACGAAATAAATAATTATTAACTCGCCAGAAATCGAATGAAAAGGCGCCTATAGATTGAAAACGTTTATATAAAAAGAAAAATAATAATAATAGTCTGTTCGAAAACATTTACAATGATGTAACAGTGCACCGTCTAGAGTCTAGACTTTGGACGGCTAGCAAAATTTAAAATAGCACTCGTATATTTTCTTGTACTTTAATGTAACTCTTTTGTTTACATAACAAGATGCATTTTAACGGAAAACAATTATTGAAAACAAATAAATTGTAATTTTAGTTTATAATATTTCGGTTTTTCAAATAATGTAACAAATTAATTTTAGTTTTTGAATAATGTTCCAATTGTACTTCTTAAAACAATTTAATTTATTTTTTATCTCATTAAAATTTCAATAATTATTTATTTAGTTATTTATTACTTTTTTTTCACCTAATTGATAGATGATTTATTTCCTTTCACGGGGTTGACGCCAGCTATGTACATTTTTCACACATTCACCAAATTCACTTATATTTTACTATTATAGTATCACCTGAAACATAACATAGCTTTTTCAAGTCATATTAATACATTATCAACGAATTTGCAATACTTAAAACCAAAAAAAAAAAAATAAAATAATAATAATAATAACATTTTCAAAGATAAGAAATCTTGAGCGATAATATTATTAACAATATGGATGTAAAGTTTAATTGTTTACCAGCGTTTATGAGCAAACTTCACTATAATAGATATGTAAATTTGAATTCAATGGTAAAATATATCATTGCACACGAAAAATGGTTCTGAATGAAGACAGTCTACCACCCTATTTCATTAGGTATATTTCATAGTATATTTTTTTTTGATATAGCTACAATCATTTATTATTTACTATTAATATTAAAACAGTGTGAATAAGTTTATGGTATAAATAGTTGATATTTTAAAACGAATTTCCATATGTTTTGAAAATATCATTTGTTTAAATTCATAAAAAATGTAATAAAGTAAGTTCCAATAAATAATGTTTTTAAATAATAACAAAATAATAAACATCGTTATTTGCCAATATGTAATTTTGTCCAAACTTAAACTTAGAATATCTATAAAAAATTTTTATGATTCTATATATTTTAAGTTTTTTTAGTTCCAGAATGAACTATTTCAAAGAAAAATGTTATTAAGTTCTCAAACTCAAGCTTTAAAAATTGAATATTTTATAAATTTTTACCACAAAATACTTATAATTAGTAAATTTTAGTGACTGACGATTTTATAAAAATTTAAACATCAAATGCACATAAAAAAAATCATTATTTTTTTTATACAATATATTGAAAAACTTATGAATAATCTAATATTACATTTTCTAAGAATAAGATAATAAAAACATTTAATGAAAATTTCAAGAATTTAGGTATTTATTTATTTACAAAATACGAAATTCATTTAAAGAGATTCTTTTGTTGCACGAGTGTATATCCAATTTCATAAACATTTGAACTTCAAACACTTATAAAAATTGATTTGACTTTTCAATAAATATTTCAAATGTGATAAAGAACCATGAATTAAATTTTCAAATCCTATACATAAATAAAATTTTTTTTATGAATTTCTAACTACAAAATAATTAGTTATTTTCGTGATTTTAATAAATTTTGCCAAACATTTAACTTTAAATGCTTATAAAGAATATTAAGACTGCATTTTTTTTTAATTTAAAAGAAATTTTCTAAGGACCTTAGTGAACCTAACTTGCGTTGAAAAATTATTTAAATTTTAAGAACAACCAATAAATGGTATTCTATAGAAATGAACTCTACTCAAAACAGTATAGTCCTGATGATGAACTAATAATAATAATGTGAAACTCGCTGTTTTTTTGAAAGATTGAACGAACTACTAAAATATTTTTTGATGGGATTGTAGTCAGAGGTCGGAAAAATTGATGTATGTAATTCGGACAGGTCAGATAAGAGAAATAACACGTATGTCTTAGACCTGTTCTGTGGTTTCAACCAAAGGGTATAGATTAAGTCACTCAAGTTTACTGGTTAGGTTAAAAATATATAAATATATATATATTGTTAACGATATGGTTCTCCGTTTAAATACAACTAATTTAAAAAAAATAAATAAGCCAGAACACGTTTTGATTCCGATCGATTAAGGACCAAAATGTAAGAGTCTCTTTAATTTTTTCATATCAAACAGTTTTCATTAAAAACTATATTCAGAGTTAGTTTTTCGAGATTTTATCATTCATTGAAGGATTTTGTACTCCTGATTAAAATATCTACTCCAAAACAATTTTTGTTTTCTAATTTCATAGTAAATTATGTGTATAATATATACGCCAATTTTTTCATACTTGGGTAAAGCTCTCCTATAAAATCAATTAGAAAAAATAATGAATGTCTACTTATTCATTAATCCATTAATTGATCGTAATAATATTAACAATAACTGTTAGCGTGCCTATATAATCTCATCTTATTAGACTAAACGTTGTCCCAATCACGTGATTACCTATATCATATCACTAGTTTCAAATGGCTTATTAAAATGAGTCATACATTTCAAGGCGTCACTCCAATCACAATATTATCAACAAAAATCTCGTTTAAAAAGTCATCAGTTTTAATTGACAAAGTCTGCCAATTATAATGGTATAATATTCCCAAATAAATAAACCTAAGTATTAAATCACCTAATCAACTTCATTACAATACTCTATTATAGGGAAAACTCCAAAAACAATGTTCTTACTAATTCATTCATCAAATAAATAAATAGAATTATCAATTTATGACGAATACAAAAATAATATGAAAACAAATACCATTATTAAAAAAAAAAACTTTATTCAAAATAAATTATCAACTTATGATGGTTTTATTATTGATAAAATCACTTTACAGTAAGTGTTATTGACGAATTAATTTTTGTCAAACTGTTTATAATGAACTATGATAAACTTTTGATATAATATTTTTGATTAACTATCTTAGATCTCCTCAAATGATATGTACCAATAACTCCCCAAATACAATTTTAATATAATATAATATAATATAAAGAAATATTTTAGATACTTGTTTAGTCAAAATCGAGGTATATATTATCCAAATACCATACGCGTAAGTCTACACAATTCGCTATAAAAAAATCAGATTTTTCAGATTTTAAAATGTTCACAAAGTTAGAAAAAAATAAATTAATAAATCACTAGTTGACATTTAAAATATTATGTCAAAATCAATAATAACAATAATATTTCACAGTAAATATTAATTTAATATTATGATTAATAAATATGAAATATAAATAAAATACTAAATGTGACAATAACTATAGATGGAAAATTAAATCAAATATTGTGTCATTCACTTACAACGCTTAATACAATTTAGTAAATCATATAACGCAGACATACAAAACAAAAATACATAAATTCAAAATCAATAATACTCGATATAATTTGAAAAACTTTTTAAGTTTAATGGTTGTTATGAAATTAACTCTGCATTATAAATTTTAGTAATAAATAAGCACAAAAATAAAAACAATTAAAAATCAAACATTATTAATTATTTTACAACAATTGATAGACATTAAACCTAATCAGCTACACGGCGTAGTAATAAGTGTACACCCGATTGATATTGTAACATTGTAAATGTCTAAAACAACAGTTATTTTAATATTGTAAGGACTTAAACCCGTCATCTGTCTGTTTATTATTCATAATATAATTTTTATTTTCGTCTACGCATACGAGGCTACTGGATATGGAACAATCCTCAAATGGAAAATTAAACTTAAAGTATGTTCCAGATGGTTTATGAGTCGGTGTCGTCCAGAGAACTGCATTTTTTTTTAGTACTTTAATCATTGATTTCCAATAGCACATATATCCATTAGTAATTAAGTGATTGAAAGTTTGAATTATCATCTAAAATTTAATAAAAGCGAATTAGTAATAAATAAAAAGATAATAATATATCAATGATTAAAACTGACTTAAAAAATGTTTCTATACACTGATGGTGAATTATCAATAAAAAAATATATATATAAATAAATATAAATTTACTACCATAACTATATATTTAATCTAATAATTTATTAGTATAATAAATAATGTATTTTATTCTATGGTAATCAATGAACCAATAATCTTAAAGAATTGAATTAAGGAATTATTATTAATAAATTCAAAGTAAACTGAATTTATAACTTATTCGAGTGTTAATAATAATTATCGAGTAATAATTCTGACAGAATTTTAAATTATAATGATTTGTACTATATTAAAATATTAAAAAATCAGTGTCAAATCATATAGCTATTTATAATATTATTTCTAGAACAAATTTGAAAACGAGGAAACGAAAATTTAACAAAATATTTATAAAAAAAAAAAATACATACATACATATTTTTACAAACAAAATTAACTGATCGTTTTTAATATGTATGTAATAAATAATAATAATAGTTAATAATGAAAATACATTTTAGTTTTTAATAATATACACAATAAGAGTTAAAAAATTTTTATTTGAATCTAATAAAATATACTTTTTGGTTTTAAATTTCGTTTTTTTATGAATTATAAGTTTATGGTTATTTATTTAAATCGTATTTTTCTCAGTCTCTTAAACATAAACAATTTCTACTGTATTTAAATAATAGGTACTTGTCTTTGTCCTTACGAATAGTTTTAGCGGTGTATGATATAAGTGAAATTATAAGAAATATTTAAAGTGTGAACGATTGAGGTCTAAGATAATTTTTACTACATAATTTAAAATTTCTGCACACTTACTTAACTCGCCTAACAATAATAAACCAACCTTAAGTATTTCAGTTTTATCAATCCTGTCGTACGTTTCATCGATATATGACCCGTAATTATATTTACAAAGTTCGGCGCTGTCCAGTGCCGATTTTAGATCCTACACAACAAAAAATACAAATTTTGTTCAGATTTCGCATGTCCATTTGTTAAATTGTGAACGATTAACTGGTATTGTATAGAACTTATAATTTTTTTTATGTATATACTTTCTTGGAACGATGATATTTTTCACTTAAAATAACATTATCCTCCGTCAACTTAATAGATTTTGCAATATTAATGTTATTGGATAAAATATCTTCTATCATCAGGGTTTTGCATAGTGATTTGTAGTATTTGTCTTCATTTTCACTTTCCATTCTCTACAATTAGTTTAATCTATTATTATTTTATTCAAATAGCAATTTCAATAAATATTAAATTTATTTACATAGCTTGTTAGTGACACTTAATGATATTACTAAAAAATTATCCATATTATACGATGTATAATTTAATACCTTTGACAATAAAGTAGTTGTTTTGTTAGTGAAATTTCCATTAGTGTTTTTTATTTGCTGATCAATGAATTCACTTTTGTCGTCTTTTTCAGCTATCGATAAAAAATAAAGCTATATAATATAAATAATATGTAGAGTATTATGCTTATAGTTTTCAAAGTGCTTAAGTTAATATAATATCATAAAACATATCGTCATATTAATTATTTCATACTTAAATAAATAAAAGGTGAGCAAGTAAATACCATTTTTTTTTTTTTTTACAGTAAATTTCAAGTAGATTGCTATGATGGAAAATCTGTTAAATTTGAATTCAATTTTATACCTATATGAGAAACGATTCTTTACGATATATATATTAATATAGGTATATATTTTATACGAGCATAGCTATATTAAAGTAATTTATTTTGCTATTAATTTTACGGTAGAATGATTTAATTTTTTCTAAAAACGTTCGATTTTTATTATATTATTAATATTTAATTATTTAATTATAAATAGTTATATATCTACTACTACATATATTATATTTTGATTATTAACTTTTGAGTCAATATCACCTTAGTACCTTACTCTAAAACAATGTGAATAGATCCATGTTTAAGAACTTAAAACTAATCAATGTATTTTGAAAAATTCAATGTGTATGGTAAAATAATTGACTTTGTATAATATTCACAAAGTTTTAAGTCTCTGCGAATAATATTTTTGAATTATAATAAAACAAGTAAGTAATATTGATATTCTTCGTTTAAATATGAAATTTTTCAAAATTTAATCTTCAAATATTTAAAAAAAAAATATATGTATTTTATGTTTCAATATGAATTACTTATGTTTCAGCTATAAAAATTGAACGTTGATATAATATTCGATTGCCTTTGATATTAAAATTAAAAACGTTATAATTTTTAACTAAATGATATTTTCCTAATTTTTTTAGTAATTCCTTAACAATTTGAACTTTAAACACATATACACAATACACATATTATTTTTACTTCATCTAAACTAGCTACATTAAGTTTTATCCTGTCTAATTTTCTACAATCTAAATTATTAGACAAAAGCTTATTATCATATTTAAAATTTGGTTAAAAGCTTTATTCTCCACAGTTAATCGTCGTAAATTATTTTGAAAAACATATTGAAGAATTATATTTATGTAATAGGCTAAGCATTTTTGTAAATTTACTTTTTGCTTTTCATATATACCAATTGTTCCAATCAAATTAAAATGCTAAATTATAATTATATGAAATATTTTGAAAAAAAATAAAAGACAAATTATCGAAAATATAGTTATAGCATTAATAATTCAATTAATACAAATAAACAAATCACTTTATCGCTTCTATGATTCATCAAAAATCCAAATGGATCTAGTTTTAAGTTAATTAAAAATAATATATCATATTTATTACATAAATAGTTATTGCATAACTTTTAAACAATTTTTTTCAAACTTTAACTCACCTAATAATCTTTGTATTTCTTCAAATTGATAATTAATCTTTGATGTTATTATTCTGTTTTTGTTTAGAGTATCTTTTAATTCATCTTCGTATTCTTTTTTGGTTTTATCAATTTTATTAATTTCATTCTTTAACTTTTTATTAAATAAATCTAAAAAAAAAAAAATATTAAATTTTAGTTTTAGTAGAAAAAATATTTTTAGTGTGATCTAACTTTGTTTTTCTATTTGTGTATTTAGCCTATTGAGACTGGCTTTCAATTCAATATATTCTTGAATTTTTTTTTCATTCATTTTCTTGCCTTTTTTTGCTTCTACGTACAAACTTTGTATTATCTTCACAATTTCAGATAATGACGTTTCATCTAAAATATTGAATAATGATATTAATAATTTGTAGAAAATAAAATATACTTGACATACGGGTCATAATTTATAATAAAAAGATATAGTTAATTTTCATCACAGCAAATTCTTTTCTATTTAGATTTTTTTAGTTTATAAATATAAATAAATAGTAACTCAATGTAAAACGAACAAAAAACACAATCAATCATCACAACATCAGTTATAATTATTAAGATTTAAAAACAAACGGTGATATTAGGTTGTTTACCGACTTGATAGACAAATTAAATGAAAAAATAAAAATGTAAACATTTGCTTAGCAACAAGAAAAAATATGAACATTTTCAAACGAATATTTATATAATAAAATAAAATTTGTCAATTGTGCTAAAAAAAATATAAGATCGACCGACCTGATAACATTTAAAAAATGCTTTAAAATTCAAATTATAGTTTATACAGTAACTCTTTAGATATTTTATTCGATATTGAAGAATTTAATATAGTTATTGTGTTTATAAATATATTTATACCTACTATAACTATTTTTTTTTAAATCGTACTTAAAAACATTGTTTTTTTTTTTTTTAATGTGTATTACAATAATATAATGTATATACCCATTTTCGTTAAACTACGTTTTATAATATTATTTATTAGTCTTAATTTAACTGTTTTTATTTAGTTCGACGATAATTATTTTTAATAATCTTTAAGTATGAACATTTTTTTTTTATTATACCATGATTTGCAATATCAAATTATAAAATATTAAATAGAAAGAAATATATGTTAAATACATGACAATACAATTTAAAAACCAATCGATAGTGAATAAAAAAATAAAATCCAGAAGACATTTTTTCAAATAGAATTTGTATGCCTTTAAACTAACAACTTTTTGTACTTTTGTCGTGAAGAGGATGGGTGCAAAGATTAACATCGATCGACTGTTCTTATTGTTATCAGACATAATTTTTTGATAAAGCATTGAAGATAAGTGAATAGTTTAATGAATTTATTTACAATTTTTGAAAATCTTTTGTCTATCTTAGACACTTTATAATGAAAGCAATAGAAAAATGTACCGTTATTTATTGTTTTAAAGGTTTGATTGTATTCGTATCATATTACTGTGATAATGCAAGTCAAACTGTCAATTTGGTTTTTTGTTTATTATAATAAATAATCGGTTATTTTCTACAAATTGAAAGACTCACATTTACTGATACACAATATCGAAATAAAATATATGCCACCATATATAATATTATCTGGCCCACAAATATCAAACTGAAAATATCTTAAAAATATTGGTTGTTGTAATATGAGATAATATTAGCTGTAACGGCTAATTAACAATACAGAAAATTTGTTAATGTTCTATACGTGATATTATATCATTTAAAAATTTTAAATTAAAATATTAGGGGTAGAAATGAATTATACAAAACAAAATATGGTTAGTTGATTCTATAATTCGTAATTTACAAATATTTAAAACTTTTACGTATTTAAAAAAATTTCATATTTTGTATTATATTCCTTGTAAAATATTTAATGAAAGTTGAATTTATTTTTGATTAAATTTATTATATAATCTTAGTTAGAATCATCCTTTTTAGTTCCTATTCAGTCCCTTTGAATCTTTCTAGATTTATTTCAATTAGCTCGAATATAAATCGAGGGCATACTACGGAAAAACATACCACTCCTAAAATGTTCGTAGCCGTACTAGATATTTTGAAACGTATAGATACATCTTATAATGAATATACCGGATTTATTATACTTTTCGTTAATTAACTCGCCGTTAGTTTATTATAAATAGTTTCTTTTTACATATGACCAAGATGCAGAATACATATTTTAAAAAGTATGATTTTGCATGTCGTTTAAACCTTTTAAAAAATTGTAAACCTAATTCTCTTTCAAATTAAAAGCAAAATTATTGTGTAGGAAGTTCATATTCACAAGTTATAAAATGTGATGATTGGTGTTGTACTAATCAATTAACATCTAACATTTTTGAAACTAAAACTAAAAATATATTTGTTACAATAAAATTTTAGTAAAAACACAAAAAGCTACTCATTTAGATTTTACAAGAATTAAGATTTTCATATTATTCTATATGCTCACAGTTTATACTGCACCAAACTATAAATCCATTATAATATATAGAATGACAACCTTAGAAATCAAAACTTTAAAGTATATTTTACAATTTTTTTTTTTTCTAAAAAAACATACCTATTCATTTTTTTCAAAAAAAAAAAAAGTGAAGTTATTATAAAACAACCTATATTATATTTTAGTATACAACTTCATGAATGTTAAAAATATGTTTTATTGATACTACTTAAATACCAAAAATATGTTTTCAGTTCAATAATTGATATTAACTACCAACAACCAATTCTCCAAACATTAAGATTTTTTTTTTTATTTATTTAATAAAATAATTCTTAGCATAGTAATATATCGTATTAATATTACCAAACTGCTGAAAAATAATAATAAAACCTACTTTTTATTTATCTATTTCTTAAATTAAAACAAAAAAAAGTGCATGCTAAATTTAATATTTTCTGTGCATATTTTGTATATTTTAGTTCGTATAACTTCTGAGCGCTCCAGCTTTAAGTATTCTAACTATTAGCTACATGTGTGACGACACATAAAATATGTCATACAAAAAATAATATTGAAATACAATATAACATGTCTGACAAACTAATAATGTATATTAGGTAACAAACTTCATTTCAGAATCATAATAAAATATAAATCAAAATTTTTTTTATGACACGAATATAATAAGTAGGTGGATGATATTTAAGAAATCTTGTTTCCCAAAATAACGTAATTTGAATAGTATCCTACTAACTGTATCACTGAACAATGCGACTCGATTTCTGCATGAACACCTTCAGTAACTTGTTCAAAAGTTGAGAACGAAAAACAATGCACACAATAAAACACCTCTTAACGGAAAACATTACTAAAATGTACGTTTTCACGGCAAGGTAAAATATTACATAGTAAATTCATTGTATTGTCTTCTTTTTTCAACCCGGAAGAGGTGTCATGTTAAAATATTTAATGAGAGGTGTCGTTGGTCTTTTAGACCGATATATCATAAATTGTTTTCAATAGTTGAAAAATAAATATTTTAACACATTTGGTAATACACATTACACGCATTATTATATTTTATACTATATAAATGGAAGATCACCCTAAAGCTTAACCCCTTTCCTACAAGTAAATAAATGATAATAGGTACTAAACAAAATAATAACTAAAACACTTTTAGGAGTAATACATTTTATTTTTTAGTTAAGTGTTTTATTTAAAACAAGAAAATAGCTCTTTATTATTCTCTTTCATACTTTAAGATGAATATTGTGAATATAGACGTATAATAATATTAATAATACTATGGTGAACATGCTTCGATAAGAGTATAAAATATAAAACTAATGACGATAATTTAATGAATTAGTAACTTTACTATGCTCAAAATCTAAACAATAATAGTACATGCCACGGACTTTGCACACCAAAAATGTAAATGTATTTCTCATTTTTCAAATGTAACATAAAACTTAAATATATGATCTAAGACTGTTAAAATATCTAATGACATAGATCTATCACAACAAAATTAATGTGTGTAAATACGAAATTAATTTTAAGTTAAAAATTAGACTTTTTAACTAAAAATAACGAGATTTTTACTTATGATTGTTTCTGTTCTACTATAATTATTCAAAAAAATATCAATCGTAGGAATTGACACTTTTTAACGTTACGTATATTATTATTTTGTATACGTAATATAATATCCAAAAGATTTAAATTAATTTAAACTTTTTATTTATTAATTTTTATTTTTAGACGTCCACTTTTCCCCATTATACATTGCAACAAAGCGATGAGTAAAAAAAAAACCTTAGAAATAGAAATTGACGTGGACTCCTCTTAAAATCATTTTTGTAATCGAAAAATAGGTTAGTACACAGAGTCATATTTCTATATTACTATATACCAATCGTACATTATTGTTCATAAAATAATTTCAACAAAGCGGTATTAAAAAAATTTCCACGTGTTACATACTTAATATTTTTCTAGTTTAAATGTATGATTCAACTCGTTAATAAATATACTCTTATTTCTCTTGCGCTATTGCCCCAAATAGTTTTAAGTAGTTAAGTAATTATTATTTTAGAGCAGTGCTTCTTAACCGGTGTACCGCGACCGTAGTATATGCGTATAGTGTTATTACTAATTAGGTATTACTTATTTTTAATTATATAATATATTAATAATAAAAATAATAATTGAAATAAAAATGCCTTTTTTTTTGTTTGCTTCTTATTAATTTATTACTACAATGTTCCGACAAACTGTATAGTCATAAGAAATACGCCATGAGCATAAAAAGGTTGAAAACCACTGTTCTAGAGAGTAAAAATATTTTTATATTTAACTATCATCATTGAGTAAGCAATATATTGATTTTAATTCAAGGTAATAAATTAACATCAAACAATAGATATGTTTTATTAATATATTCCAGGAGCAAACATATAGCAAATAATAATAAAAAATGCATGGTATATTTTTGTATGTAATAGAAGAAATGAAAAAATAATATTATATTGTAAACGTATTATATATGATTTTCATTGTTGGAAGTTATAAATTATTTAACTAAACATATAGACAAGTTATAATTTTAACTTCAATAGTTATTATTATGAATAAAATATACGTTGCACCACAAACTACCATCAAGCAATATGACAGATTTGAAATTATTTTCGGTGTTAATATCTACGGTACTACGGTAAAATTTTCAGAGCGGGCTATTTATTTAAACAAAAAATTCAGCCAATTTTTAGTTGTCCATAAAATAAGCCATACGAATAAATAAAATCAAACCGTTTCAATGAAAAAGAATAAATTTACACTAAAAACAATCACGCCTCGTAGAACCGTCAGATTGTTTTTTATTATTATTATTTGAAAATAGTAATCTCTGTTGAAGTTCCACAGTACTACGATTTTTTAATTAACTTCAAATAAAGCCAGAAAAATAAACTTTAAATAGATACACAATAATTTTCGATAAAAATACGTTTATTACCAATCTTGAAAAAAGAGTTTTTTAAAATTAAATTAAATCTGATTTGATCTATGTTAAGTTTTCGTTTTTAAATTATAGTAATTAAACTGTTTCACGAAGTTTGACACTTATTCCTATGAGGCAAGTTTTTGTATTAAAAGTGCTTTAGCTCCAAAATCATTGACAAAAAAAGACAACAAAAATTACTGTCTCGCTTTTTGAAAGTATAATGTCCTTAATTTGTAATAATAAAGTATTTTAAAAAATAACTTCTTTTTATAAGCATCCATTTGAATTATTATATTCAAATACACGTACAAAACACAAGTTAACTAAGTGATATTCCAAATTCTATTTATCATTATTCATTAGAGTATTAGAATAGTATTTTTAGACAATTATTAGTTCAGTATTTGATTATAATATGACTTATTCTAAATTAATTATTAAAATATTTAATACAAGACTGAATGTATACATTAGTAAGAGCAATTTTGGGTTTTCGTTACAATATACATAATAATTCATAATAATATTACTATTACTATTTAGCTCAAGTGGAACGCATTAACTGAACATTTTTCAGATATTATATTATTGCAGATTATTATTTACTGGACCATTGCACATGATTTTTAAAAGACTAAAATGTATTTATTTATTTATTTCAGCATAATTTAACAACATATTAACCAAGGTAAATTAAAGTAATTAGAGCTGATATGTATACCAACTAAGCTCAACTCGAATCTGATATACGGAGTTCCTATAGATTTACATAATTGTTTTACAATAAAATGTTTATATTTAATTAAAATGATAACATAATTTAAAAATATATAGAAAATATATAGATATATTCAAATCGTAAGTTATATATTATTTTAAACCAACATCGATTTTATCATTAAATTGGAAATAATTTATTATGAAATGCATATTTACAGATATTATCAAAATTTTATAATTTGATCGATAAACATATTCTCATTAAGGTCATCAACTATTTTACTGATTGATTTTTCTACATGTTTTCATTTATAATATTATTGGTATTAGAAACGTGAATTTCGTCTAAGCTTTTTATAAAAACCTTTATACCATTTTTCAAATTATTATCAATGAAACATCTTGAACTAGTTAATGTTAATATTGTTACTTTAAAAGGAATTTTATGTAGTTTCCTGTTTTCGTGTTTATTATTTCTTTAACATAAAGTATGTACCTTTGAATGGATTTTATTAGAATTTGTTTGTTTAAATAACTCCTTTGTTGTATATAATGTGTTAACGGAAAAGTATACACCACTCTTTTATAATATATTTTTATTTTTATTTTAATATTTAAAATGCGATATAATTTAAATTTTCAAAATGAGTTTTTAAAATCTATAATCAGCCAAAAACTCACATCATATCTAACAAATAAGCACAGTGAATGATAAAAAATCCTAAATGAAAATATATTCTCGTATACATATATTATCTAATATCTACAGCATAATTCCCTTAATAGGAACAAATTAGCATAGTTTCGAACGAATTTATTCGTTTTAGACAATTCAACTTCATTTACTGAGGAGAAACCATAGGTTATAAGGGACAAAAACAAGAATGTCTAATTAGATATTCTAACTTATATTTACTTACTTTCTTACTAAAACTATTAATTATCTCAAGTTTATGGTTCTATTACATTTTATACACGTATGTCGTATAATATGCATGTAATAATTTCATGTTACGTGTTCTATTTTTGTTATGTTAATAATTTATTTTTATCTTACTACCATGTACTCCACTGATCAGCTGAGATTATATTTCATTCGAAATGGAAACGAAAATGTTCTAACATCTTCATTAGATTTTGTGCAGATTTTTAATAATTTAAGTCTAAGTAAATTACAACAAAAAATAATAGATGATTTTTTTGCAACCTAACAAAGTATAAACTAAATACCTATATGTTAATCAATTAACAATATAACAATACTACCAGTAATAATTTTTTAACAAAATATGAATTTAATGTGTATGTATTTTGTAAATAAAATTTTCATGTATATGCGCTTAATAATTTCTGTGTATTAGTTAAACAGGACAGACGAATAAAGGAGACAAATCGATCACCATCCAATGTGTTCCATCAAAGCGGATTCTATTGTATACTTTTTTTTAATTATTACTTCTTATAAAAAAGATTTAATTTACTTAGTATATTTATTTTGGGTATGATATACGTCATACTATCTACGCACTTATATAGTAACTCTAAAGTAACCGACATAAGCAGTATCTAAATGTTTATAATTAAAAATGAATATTATCGTTTAACATTTAATCATTGGATACAAATTTTAATGACTTTGTTCACAACTTTAATTAAATGCGGTAGATACTTTCTTTTAAATTGTTATTTTTACAAACACTATACCTATCAAATTTATTTTTCCAACAATTATTTAAATAATGCATATAATATATAGGCAAAAATAAAATCATACAAAACGATTTCTGATATAAATTACTTATCAAATGATCATCATGAAATTATTTTTGCATAATTTTGTTAACAAGTGAAAAAGATTAAAAATAAAAAATTAATTTTTTCAACATTTACGTTTTTTGTAAACCTTGCATTTTACTTTGATACATAATATGTACTATAATAATATAATAACGATACTTTTTTATCTATGTCGTATGTTTCGGAAATGAAAATAACACAAAAAAACGTTTCACTGGTCCAATTTAAAAATTGATAAAAAGCGCATTTAAAACACATTCAAGTTTTCGACGTACAACATAATGATTTTACATATTTACATCAACACCAGTCGTAATTTATTAAAAGAATTTTTTACTGGAATAAAACGATTCATATGACTGCGCTCCAAACACATTGGATTACATACGAAGACAAACAAATCAAGAAGATAAAATGCTGCAAAATCTCCAAGAAAATGAATGCAAAACATTTGGTAAAGATAAAATTCAAATTTTGTAAAGTGTAGAGAACTATTAGACGATTATAAGTAGGTCAACATCACTATCCAGAGCCTCGGATTTTAACAACATACGTAGATGTGTGCCTGTTGTAGACATTTTGACGGTACAATTAATTTGTCCAATTTTCCATAGATCTTCAAGTGTAAGGTAACAGTTTACAACTATATACAGAATGAAAGTCATATATCACATTAGTATCTTCGTGGCAAATAAATAAATGTGTTTTTGTATAATAATTAGTATAATTATATAACGATACCTAATTGAATGCCATACATTTCATTTATTTTTTTTTTTTTCAAAAATTCAAGAATTACAAAAAGATATTTTTATTTAATTTAGTTTTTTTAAATTTTCAATATAACCATTTTGTCATCATATTTACTATACCTAATCGTATGGTTATTAGTTAATATGATTTAGCAACGTGGTATTGAGTTATTTCATTGATTTTCTAGTATTATTAAAAACTTAATTTTAATTCTATAATAATGTCAGTGAGTGAAATAGGTCAAGTCAAATAAATCATAAAGCATAACAATTATTAACCTCACTATTAATAGAAAAAAATTGTTAAGTATTCCTAAGTCCAAAAACTTCAACTGTATGGTATAACTTCAAACATTTATAAAAATATGTAATACATCGTTTTCATTTTTGTGTATTAAAGTTATTTTTTAATTAAAATAAAAGACTAAAAATATTATTTTTAATTTATTTATTAATGAATAATAATTTAACTAAGACATAATAAACTTATGTAAATTCCACTAATAATTAGATATTTGAAATTTTACAAAAAATCTGCGTTAACGCATTTCAATCGAGATTGATTGAACGCGTTTCTTAAATTGTTTTTCTGTAAAACCGTTTTTGGTGTCCACTCTTATCGTATAACCCCTACTTTTTTTTTAGCTTTTTAGCTTTTTTTAGGACTATTTGCATAAAAATTATAATTATTTTAATTAATAACTATACTATAGAGCAGCGATTCTTAATCTATGGCTTGCGGCCCCCTAGGGGTCCGTGATACTCATATATGGGGGTCCGCGACAACCAACACATAACATACATCAATACGTCACATGAGTACATTTTTACAGTTGAATTCTTATTTTGTTTTTCATATATAATGTTATTATATTATTTAAAAAGATAGATATATTTTATCTTATTTATGATATTTTTTTATGAAAAATGAAGTGTAATAAAAATTATTAAAAATTTGGTTATGATAACATAAGATGTTTCATAAAAGAAAAAGGTATTCAAAAAATAGTAATAAGGGGGTCCGTGATCTATAAAAGGTTATAAAAACCACTGCTATAAAGTATAGACTGTATAATATAGACTATACCATATTCATTATTATTTAATATACATACAAATATTTTTTCCCCGTTAGCCACTAGTCACTACTAATCTTAAGTTATATATTTAAAGCAATTTTCTTAAAAATTTGGAAAATAATTACTAAAGCTTCACGGAACCCTGAAGTGATCTCCGTGGAATCCAAGGTTCCACGGAAAACAGTTTAAAAAACGCCGAATTAAAGAATCACACGATTCTTAATTCGTTAAGTAACTATTATTCTTACGAAATTAAAAACTTAATTTAACTTGGCCCTAAAACTTTTGGCATATATAAATTGTATCTATATTTATCCGATTGATTAAATGTAAAAAACCTAATTTTCCTTACATACAATGCTGAAACTGATCTAAATAAGAATAGGTAACTCTTTTATTATCTTAATAGTTTGAAAATTTCATGAAATATAAAATTATGAAACATTATAAAATTTAAAAAAAATTTGTTCTTGTTTTTTTTTTTTAATAAGTTTTATTTTTGCATAGGTGATTTTTCATTAGTGATTGGTTCCTTAATACTAAAAATTATTTAAAAATTAATTTATTGATAAAATACATACAAAAATATTTAGGCAAATGATACAATATCATACAGAAATATGAATTACTCACAAGTTACATTACAAAAATATTATATACTTTTGTACTCAACTATAGTAATAATTTAATAAATATAGTAATATCATAACGACCACGGCACTTGCATAAATATCATCAATATTTATATTAAAAACATAATTAAATGTATGAAATCTCAATACGACAGTGGTTTGGCTTGCACTTTTAAAATTAGTCTGCTGCAAACTGTATAATAATGACCCAATGTAAAATTGTCTAAGAAAACAGAAAAAATGCTAAGTTCAAGACATTTAAAACAGACGACAAACCATATGATATGGATTTGGGTTGAATGTAAACAATTTAAAAAAAACATTATCAACCTTAAAAAATAAACGGAAATAGAACTTTCCGTGGCTTAACGCGTAGTTATGTAACGCAATAAATATTTAACCGGAACCGAGGCCCGAAGTTATCCGTCGTAATAACAATAACCATAATATGTATATACGAGTATATGTATATATTTATAAGTTCCGTGTTACCGGCTAAAACAATAAATAGCGTCCGACTACTAAACAGATGAACAGATTCAAAGGTTTTAGTGTCAGGAAAACTAATTTCCTATGAGTTAGCAGCGCTCAACTATAAAAATAATCGATTTCTTACCGATGTTCTATACATATAATGATTCACCATAAACATGTTTATTCCCTTTAGTTTCCTTTAATGATAAATTCAACAAAATTTTGATTTTTCAAATTGTTTGATGTACTTAAAGACTATACTTCTAAATTCTTGAGATTTGTTGTATTCTACTCAAAAAGTGTTTTGTAGTAATACAAGCATCTATTTTTCAAATTAACTCGCTCCTCCTTCTTTTTTACTACAAAATAATTGATTGGGTAATTTTTTTGAAAATTTTAATATAAATACCTAATTCAAAATTCAAACAAATAGTTCTAAATTATCACAATTCTTATACCAAAAACAATAGTTCTTAAAAATGGACAATAGTTTTACAAAAATATAAAATAGATATACTTAATATACTATATTAAAATACTTATTATACTTGAACAATTTTAACAAATCATAAGTTTTGATTGGCTAATATCAATTACTTATAGCCCTCATATTATCTTTTAAACCTGTTATCACTGACTTGATATTATCCCTAGTACACCAAGTTAAATAACTCAAAAATTAGACATTCAAATTTTGATTTTGATACGTTCAAGTTTTCAGAAAAACAATTCATTACATAATTTATATTTAAAATAAAAAAGGTGGAGTTCACATTTTAAAAATATAAATTTGTATCTCCATGGGACACTTCTTAAATAGTATGTAAGATCTCAAGAACTTGTAAATATGATCTTAAAATATTTATATTTAATGATTCAAAAAATCAGATTTTAAATAACTGCATCATAAGAAAAATAAAGGGATGAACACTGTGCTCATTGAATCATTCAGTATATATATTATAGTGACGGACAGTGTAATATACAACGACTGTTACATAATATAACAATATAATTACATATCAAATATGCTTAAATTAAGTACAAAACAACTATTATATAACGATTGAATTGACATGATTAAGGACGAGACGAAAGTTTGCATAACAATCCATTAATTAAGCCAATTATAGTACGCGTTATCGATGAGCGTACCTACGCGATACGCGAACCGAAACATATATTATTTTAGTATGGACATGTTTAAATGATTAAAGAGTGAACATTGTTCCAACGATCTAAATGTTTCACGGTTATATATTTATTCGTATACTTTCGTTACACGCGTATTGGTAAACCTTTGTATGGCGGTAAGTTAAAATAAATTGAAATATTTAAAAAAATAAATAAATTATTTGACGCTTTCAAATTATTTATAAAAAACATTTATTTATATATTTATTTATTTTAGCTTATAAATCAATTAAACTGTTGTTTTTTTTTTAATTTTCGGGTTTTTATTAATTTTATAGAGCATTTAACACCATTTAACATTATAACTATGGTGTGGTGTGACTATAAACAACTCATCCATTTTCTTTGAAATAAATTATCAGCACTAATGTATTCTGTTTGTTTAAATAATTTTTAGTTTAATTTAAAACATTTAAATACATAAATCCTATTATAACTGCCTATATAAATTATTACTTGCTAGAAAAATAAAATAATTTATTATTTTTATAAAAATAATAATTTTGAGCAGCGAGGATGTTTGTAATGAATTATAAATTTTAATATTTAGTAAAATTTGATAAACCTATTTAATTTAAAATGAGAAATTTATACGAGACTAAAATTATCAGTTTATAGTTTCTAAATATTTCTACAACCATGACTTAATAATCTTAGTTTTAATTTTTTTTATTAATTAATTGTGATATGTCACACTTATATTATATTAATCAAAGTATTGATAGTATATTAGTGTAAATAAATTAAGTTATATTATCAAAAATCAAATAAAAAAATATATTTATAAATTATTTCCTCATCTAACATATCTAGGAATCGAATGTTAACACGGGCGTAAATTTTAACAACCAATTCTACTAATTTTTGAAAATTTTGCACAAACTTTACAAAATAACTTGTTTGATTTTTGTATAACAACCGCTTATACATATTAACATTTTAAATTTCTAACTAATTTTAAGATTGTTTTGTCAGCATTAGTAAAACTAAAATTTAAAAGTAAATCTCCCGTGTATCATTAAGTGCTTAGTTCTTAAATTTTGAATTCAAAATTTAAGTAGAACATTTCACCTTAAAAACAATAAATAACTGAGTTAGTTTGAATAATACATAAGCAGTGAAAACTATGTTTTAATATTATTATGTATTATATATTATGTATTATTATATACTACCAATCTAATAATTATTATTATATAGTCAACTTCTTAGTATAGCATTGCACTTGAAAAACAAAATGTAGATCAGACCCTAGTGAACTATAACCGAAAATAGTATCCACTTACTTTCGTCATGTACGGACGTATACGTAATTTTTTAATCACGTAAATTAACATTTATAAACTTTCTATACAAACATCACTAGGAACCTATTTTATTTACAAAAGAAATAACAGGAATAATATTAAAATTTATATTTATTAAAAATAAAATGATTGTTATTAAAAAAAAAAAATACCTGGTTATCGTTTGTCGTACCAAAATGAATTTAAAAATCGATTCTTATAAACTTATAATAGTTTTAATAGTATAACACAATAGTATCATACAATTTAAATTTATGCTAAAATTTAAACAACATGCAATCGTGCGTACATTTTATCACAATAAAAGTATTGTTATTTTACTACAAGGTACAATTCCATGCTTGGGTATACGCTATTTTATGTTTAATAATAATTTCAACATTTTTTTTTTTTTATATAAGAAATAACACAATCTATACTAAAAGTACAATAAGCGTATTTGAAGAGAGTAAATAAGCAGGATAATACGAGGGTAACCCATTAGCAACACTTAGTATGAGTACAGATTATATTAATCTATGACTTAGTAGAGAATAAAAGTAATTTCAACAAAAAAACATTTTTCAGTACCATTAGAATAAGTTGTGATAAACATAGTAAACTTCGCGGTTTGTTAAAATTGTTATATTTTCGTGAAACGATTTCATAAGCATTTCCGATTATCACACTATTAGGATACCTCACACCGCACACCGAAATCGAAATAAATAACTAAACAATAAGTGCTAATATTCTTATGTTGACATCATTAATACCGTATACGTTAAAATCTTTTGAAATAATTGAAAACAATTTTATGGTATGCTAAAAAGCCAAAAGATAAAACATATTTTTATATATATATATCTTTTGTTAGAAATATGTATACAATCTGTAATAATGTTTACGGTGAGTATATGTGATGAAAGATGAGAAGAGGAAAAAATTGTACAGGTAAAACAAATGAAACAACTTTTTATAAATTATTTATTCCAAATAATCTTTTTCTAAAATTTTCAATTATTTTTAATCTCTATTTTACGAATTGTACCATACTATCGCGCAATTGAAAAAAATGTCTTATTTGATATTATAATTTTACTTCTATTAATCTAAAACAACTAACCTCTTACAACACAAATTTTTTTGAACATTGAAACATCACCAATTTCTCAGGCTTTATTATAATGTGTAGTAAGAAATATGAAATGTGCGATCACCTTAATCAATAAATGCATTTAAGAAATGTATAACTTATAAATTAAATAGTTAACTAGTGACTGATATCTACCTATAATGTTGTCAGTAATATTATAAATATCGACAGTTGCTTTCCACTGTCTCTAGTTTTTTTAAAACTGAATATAGTAAGATTACTTAGTCATGACTTGTACGTAAAATTTATACATTTTATATATTATGATGTGTAAAAATTTTAATGCTATACGTCTTGAAGCATTTAATTATAATTTATTTTATACACATATAATACTCGTAATATATCTATTAATAATTATTATAGAAATAAAAAACATAATCATGGTTTGATCTTATCACATAAACAAGATGTTAAAATATAATACAGATTTTAAAACTATGACTCAGTGACATCAATATCCAGGACTCTAAATTAAATAAAAATGAATTGTGTATCTATGTATATTTGGCTAGTATTCGTTCAACGTAGCAAATTTAAACTTCAGTAAAGATATTTTTTGTAAAATGTAAATGATCTTAGAATATCCAGGATTTAAATGTATACTACGGTGTTATAACTATATTTTTTAAATAACTGATAAACTATTATTCTTAAACGGAGAGTTAATTTTTACAGTGTAACTTTGCAAGATTTACTAGTTATTCCCGGAAGCAATACATCAAACAATTATTTAAATGATCCATATATACACAATATTTAAATAAAAATATTATATTATATAGAATAACAAATTTGATTAAAAGAGAAATACATTAAAAAGTCATTAGGCATATTTTAATAATTTATTCTTTGATTTTTAACAGCTCAATTTTAAAAAACTTACTAAAAGATGCTGCCAATTAAATAAGCAAGTATCCAATTACCATACATAATACCGGCATTTTAGCATATTTTAAAATTAATTAATTTTAAATAAAATACATTAAAAAATACAGTATTATTATTTTAATGTATTAATAATTTGATTAGTATTCTTAATCTATATCATATACCGATTTAACTATGTAGTTATATCATCCGGAACTCAAATTAATCATATCAAAAACAATAAAAAATAATTTGAAATATATAAAAATTAAAATAATAAGTTAAATAATAAAAAGTTCAAGGTAAGCTTTATAGTATGACAATAAAATACATTTTATTTTATTCATTCTATAGTAATACCAAACAATTAAAGTTACGACCTTAAATTGTTTAAGTATGGATCTTAGACCTCATTAAGTATACTAAATATAGCCAATTGGACGGAGAAGTACCTATTGGCATAAAAAAATTTAACAATGTTTTTGCTTATCGATCCGGTCATTACTTATTATAACTTATAAGGATACTTCCCAGTGATTAGGCGTCGGTTAATAGTTTTAAACAAGTATGAGAGTAGTGGATCCATTACTATTAGTATTACAATAAATATATTATAAGTACTAATCGGGCACTATACTTAACTTTGAGGAGCTATAGGTATCTCGTCATGAAATTACATATACAAAAATAAAAACTCTATTATGAAAATTCATAAAAAAATAGTTCTATTTATTTTTGAAATAACTTCTATATAAAGATCAAAAATTAATTCTGGATTTACCTACAAAAAAAGAGCTATTATAATAAAGGATAAAAAATAGGTAAAAATATTATAAAATTTTGATACTTCAAAAAAAAAAAAAAAAATTGAAAAGTATTAATACTTTTTTAAAATAATGAGTATCTGCGTAAATATATCGTACATTGTAGAGTATATATTTTTGGTGGGAGAGAGTAGTAAAAAAAAAACCGTTTCGAAAGACTGTATATGATTTTAACGAAATCGAATCATGAATATTTATTAAAAATAATGTTTTATAATAGTGATTACAATATATGCATTATCTAGATTCCAAGGGACTTTTTATGGGTAACTTGATGTATAGGTATGCATTGTGTATATTATGTCAGTCAGAAATTATCATTAGTGTAAAAGTGTTGTTATAGTAATATGTACACGCCTTTTGGATTTACTAGAAAATAACGAACGAAAATGCTCTGTGACTACAAAAAAATGTTTTATTTTTCATTCATGTGGATGGTTCTAATAATTCTCATAGTCTGTGATAATCCTTACTTCGACATTTATTCTGAAAAAATATAAGATTTTTCCGTGATAGTTTCAAAGCAATAGCCTAAGGACATTTATAAAATTGTCTCAGTTAATTAAATATTTTAACTAGAAATCTATAAACCACATTCATTAAAATTCAAAGAAGTAAAAAAAAAAAATGTGGCTCGGTTATAACCTCGTAACTATTTATTATGGGAAGTTTTAATATATTTTTTTAGAACGAAAATAAAGATAAGCATTAATATGGAATTCTTTTAAAATTAGAGTGAGTAATTTTGTTTTACTAAAACAACACAATAGCAGCTAGGCTTTTAACGAAAAATCCAATCCCGATCAACGCCCAACCATAAAAAATATTATTTAATTTAAATATTTTTCTACGTGTACTTCATAGTTCTTTGTTTATATCGCGGTAAATCAAAATAAAATGTCTTTGCATAATATTATTATATTTATAATTCTATTACCATACAAATACACGATTTCTGGCTAAAAATAAAAACAGTTGGCTATTATTTTAATAAATAGTGTGCGTCACCGAACAACGTTTCATTAAAATATAAAATTTTAAATTACTTCCAACATATTATCATAATTTTTGAAGTAAAATGACGACTAAAACTGAGTAAAACAATTCCATGTACAATTCAATGCCAATTGAATGTAATCCGGGTTAATCGACTTTTGCAGGTCTATGCCTGCCGCCAAGAACGAGAGTCCTAGTGAAAACTTCTCGTTCAGTCCAATGCTGTACAATTTTCGAGTGTCGCCGCCACCCGGGCACAATAAAACATTTTCACTCCAACAACCGTTCGCAACCCTATTCGATAACCTAATCACAGTACTGTGGTCAGTGTACGGCAAAAAATCAAAAATTCAAATTGGTAACACACACAGTAATATAAAATAATCGTAGGTGTCACTATGAGAGGTATCAATTGGTAAGTATGAATGTCGTTACCAAAACAAAGTTTCGTTTATGATAAAACCTTCGTTTTACTACTTCCCCCAGTAAACGTTAATTTTTAAACATTCTTCGCCGATCGGAGACGGTTCATTTAGTAATATAATACAGTTGATATTACCACAATATTAATTGTCAATAAAAAAAGCACAAACATCTCGTGATTTGTTTCAGGAAATTGACTGAAAGCTAATACATTTTTCTTTTGTAAGGTCAAAAATGATGACCCAAAACTATCTCTTTAGTGACACCTCGATGTAGCACGATTGAGCATTTTTACCTATTTGGTATTAAAAAATCACTTAATTAAAATACATATTATATACGTTAAAATTAATAAGACATAAGCACTAATTTAAAAATATATCTGATACATAACATTAGCATCTAAGATAAAAAAAGAAATGTTTTTTTCACTAATACTATTTTTATTTGTTATACAAAACTCCTTTATTCCTAATTGTTTTTGTAAAATTCATTGTTACTGTAATAAGCCTTACGCGAATGCTTACCAAGTTAGTACTTACACAAAATACATAATATATGAAAATATAGTCTATGGTACTGAAAAGTAAATATTATCCCTAAAACTCTGACGATCTATCGTGTCTTAATCTAACCTATACGTACCTACATTCGGTGTTTTTAATCGATAGAGTTTTAAATTTAATATCTATAATGTATACAGCGCGAGTATCTAAGAATTAAGCATTTTTACACCAGATAATTATTTTTTTGCGCTTACATCTTCTACTGCTAAAAATATATGACGTTTGGGCATTAAATAAATAGTAAAAAAAAAGTATATAAGTCTATATACGACATTTATTATACTAAAATATGTAGGTGTTGATGATATTTATACAATTCAAATAGGAACATATAATATATAATATATCACATCAAATTGATATGAAATACTATAACAATTAAAATACGTAAAAAATGCATAAGTAATTAGTAAAAATGTAATATACATATAATCATTCATTCAACAAGCCACAATTATAGTAGTAAAAAATAAAATATAAGAAACGTTAAAATAAAAATATAACTGCTTGAAAATTTCAAATCGATTTTCGAGTCCACTATAATAACTGCTAATAGTTCCATTTCACAGTAAGGCGTATGAGGTAGGTACGCGGTATATTTAAATGTATATTGTTTCAACTTCGTATGCGACGCGTCGTCGACATTTTGTACTTACGGCTTCATTATTATATCTTTTTTTATGTTTCCTTCTTGTTTTTAACATCATATAATTTCTAACTTATAAACTATACACTATACATATAGCCTATATAAAAGAAAGGAGTAAACTTCACATATATATATATATATTTATTGATTGATTATAAGATACACTGTCCAAACGTATCATGATTATATACCTAAACGTGTTATTACCAGACACCTATAATGTAACTATAATAATATTTGAATATAATAATAATAACTAGGGCTAAGATTTAATATGCATTTAATTTCATTAAAGTTTAATAGAATATACAAATATACCAATATTTTCAAAACTATCAAATATGTAATAGGTATGTATCGAATAATGTTAAGAAGAATTTAACACACTTTTACTTCCATATAAAGTAAATCTAGAACTTTAAATTTTTAAATAATCCATAGATTTTTTTAACACTCCTTGAATCAAAAACAAAGTCATTGGTTTTATTTAATTGAAAATTTTAAATTACTTTCCATAAAATATGTATTTTTCGTTATTATACCTAGTTATAATATACAATAATAACATGGAAAAAATTTTTATCATATCCAACGATAATATGATGTGATTCGTTGACACAATTCAACTATATTTTTAAAAGGACGCTGTAAAAAAATGAATCAATTTGTAAAAATCTTAGACCTAAATTAATAGTAATAATAACAACAATAAAAAATAGGGCTAAACTCGCAAACGTATAAATATAACTACATCACAAATTTTACGTTCTAAATTTCACCATGGTCGTCTGGTCCGTCATTTTAATACAACCACAGGCGTCAATCAATTACAATGGGCGTTGGAATTTTTGAGATGCATGAAGGTAGACTATGGTTACCCAGATAGCATAGAGAAAATCGTTGGCGAGCTAGAAGAACAACTGATATCGCTCTATGCCAAAGTCGGCGAAAAGATGCAAGAAAACAAACGAAAAAAAGACTTAGAGCAAATGGAAAAAGACGTCGGTGAAAAAAACTCAAAAAGTTAGTACACTTACGCGGAATTGCGATAATTGACAAATAAAATATTATCATTATACATCTCGCGATGAAGACGAATGTGCAATGATAAAATACTGTATAATGATATAGACGATTAATACAATAGCAGTAATTAGTTTATTATCCATTGAAATGTAAATATTATAATGATTATAAGCTAAGCACTCGTCGTTTTAAAACACAGAAAATTATCTCTTTTACGACATTTTAAATCATTTCAAAACAGCATTTCCAAGAAAATTATTTTAATTTTTTTAAGTTCTTAATCTTTTCAATAATATCATTAAAAAAATTACAATCTCTAAAAATGTTGGACAAGAATTGTATTATCCATGATATATTTTTAAAGACAAAGAACTGAGTTGTAGGTCAACATTTTACGGAGTATATGAGTACCACTCCACTCCGCTAATCAAAACTTTTATAAACTTAAAATTTATAAATTTATGAGGAAAATTACTCATTAAAGATTCGGCTTTTATACATGCAATGCAATTACCATAATGAAGTAAAATTCATTATATTTAAAAAAAAATTAAAAAATTAAAAACGTGTGATTGTTACCACTTTAAAATTTGTAAAAAAAAATATTTACAAAAAATCCGATAACTTTTAAAATGATGAGTATCTTACATTAAATAGACCTCGTGATATAATTAGGATAGAAATCCAACACCAAACCGATCAAAGAATAAAAATTATACCAAATATGATGTGAATAATAT
The DNA here is from genome assembly GCF_002803265.2 of Melanaphis sacchari. Classification (NCBI taxonomy): domain Eukaryota; kingdom Metazoa; phylum Arthropoda; class Insecta; order Hemiptera; family Aphididae; genus Melanaphis; species Melanaphis sacchari. The sequence goes on from NW_020271625.1 coordinate 928,145, forward strand.
TGAGTACCAATTATTAATTCGATCGGTTTTGTTTTTCGTAGTTTCTAGTACTGAAAAACCTACAACGGACAAGTTTGTATCGTTTAATGAAGAAGATATAATGGGAAAGCTAAATGTGATCAAAGTAATAATAGATCCAATTTCTGGCGAAGCAAAATACTTAAAAGAATTAAATTCATTGGGAAAAAGGAAACAAAAACCAATAGACCCGTGCGCCAACGATAAAAAGCAAACAAAAAGTATGTGCATTTTTTTATACAAATTATGTTCCCAGCTATAACCGTTTAATTGATTAAATATAGATTACATGATTGGTGCCTTGCAAAAAATTCTTAGCAAAACGACGGAACCAGACACTAAAAACGGAGTGGAAGAGTATATATTATTATAGACTATTATCAATTTATTAAAATATCTAAATCGTTATAATTTTATTAAGATCTATTTTTCTAATAATAGACATTTTATTTTTCAGATTAATAAAAGGGCTTAAAGTGGAAAACTCAATATCCAAAAAGCCATAACATACGACATTGAAGACACAACATCATAATATAATTATATATTTTTGTCTATTACTTTGAACTTGTAAAAACAAATCATTTTTTCAGATTTTTATCGGAATGAAAAATAAAATTACCAACTATTAAATTTTTATACATATATCTACTTGAGTCGATTTTATTGAAAATTTTCACAAAATTTCAATTTTTTCTTACTCGTCATTTCGTATTATTACAGTAGGGAAATTGGAAGAAAATAAATGTAGCGCATAGCTAACTTAACAATTATAGTTGCATGTGACAGGCTCGGTCATTTTAGGATAAATTTTACTTTAAGTTGTGATGTTCTATAACGTTTTTGTCCGGTTTTTCGAAACAATATTTCCAATTTTCGAGACTTTTTCTCGACCTAAACAAATTATATAGTATATATTATATAATGTATCTAGGACAATTTATATTTGAAATTGTGTAAAATCAGTATACGTGTTAAACCGTTGTTTTTTGTAAAAATGTTTAATATTTTATCTGCGCATATGATAACATTTATATATATATACCTATATATATTATATTATATGAATATTATACAAATAACGAAATAAATCATTTAAAATCATTAGAATAATTCACTGTACTGACGTTAAAAACATATTTTTTTGGGTCGGACAAACAATTTCAATTTGTCGGGTAATTTTATTAGGGTCTTAAAATATTTCATTAATTTACTAATTAATTATCGTTATTTATTAAGTAATATTTGGATTTTAATTTGCAGGAGTAATAAATTAGCATTAGGTTTTTTTATACCATTTAAAAAGTGCTCTGTATTGTACAAACTTCTATTTTTAAACAAAAATCCCCTTTTATTATTGTAAATTGATAGGATTAGATTATATACTAAAGATAATAGTCTTTATAGTTTTAAATTAAATATTATAAAATAAATTAACTATATTTTAATCTAGCCCTTATTAATTTTTATATTCGAACAATTATTTCAAACAAAATATTAATGTACGATATGTATATGTATATCGTATATTTATATATGTATTATCATAAAAATTACTTTTAATTTAAAAATCATCATGTTTAAACCTACATTGTTACATAGTATTATTCTTAGTAAATAAAATTATAAAATTGTTTTTAATAATTGAGAGATTAATCTCCCAAGTTTCAATTTATTTGTATCAACATTTATATAATTGTATGTATTATGTTAATTTTGGTATACATTATTTGATATTCATTTCAAAAAAAAAAAAACATTGTGTACCATCCCAGATCAAATCTTAACTGAGATATAAAAACTAAGTACTCAATCTCAAACATAAAAATCATAATTACAGTAGAATCCACTTAATGGGGACACATAGGATCACCGCCCTATATGTCCCCTCCCCCATATTGCGACTGTACCAATTAATCGATTTTTTTTAAATATTTAAAAAACTATTAAAGTGCGTATTATACATAATAACTTTATTTACAAGATTTACTAATTTAGAAGTATCTATTAATTTCTTTAACTCACTGACATTAATATTTTGAGGTTGAGTTTTTATTTTATCCGGTGCAGAAATGTTTGCAATCAACATTAAATCTTTACGAGACATTATTGTTACATATTAACACAAACTGAGATTAATAAAAACAGAACGTACATACAGAGATCCGAAAAATCGAATATGTAATTTTGTACGCAGGCTAGTCAATTCAATTATCTTCACGGGACATGTAAATTGTAGGAGATAAAAAAATAATTAATTATAAAGTAAAATATGTAAGTAATTGCTATTATTAATAAGTTTATAACATACGATTATCATATAAAATGTGATAGAAACATAGAAATTAGATATATATAAATTATTATATGTCCTTTATGAGTTATAACTGATGATTTGTCTCCAATAAACGAATTTATAGTCCCCAAAATAAATACATTTGTTAGGGACTCTGACGATTTGTCCGCATTAAGTGGATTTTACAGTATTTAAAATATATATAATGCATGGTTGAATGAAAAAATGCTTGGAAAAACACTCTGTATAGATATTTAAAATGTTATATATCATTAGTGTATAACATTAAATCGACGTATTTAGGTTAATGGAGTACTTAAACTATCCGCGATGGACCCCATATGTAGCTAATATATTGCCTATCCAGAACGCCATGTTACAATCAGCTTAACGGAATAATATTATTTATCGTTTCTTATACACAAGTATAATATTATTTTATTATTGTTATTGTACCTAGTGAAGTTTTGTTACCATATCTTGGTTATATATCTATACGTTGTTTTACTAAAGGAAAACCGTGTGTAATTCAGCACTTATAAGTATAGAAAATCGTCAGGGTTTTAGCGCATTTCGCAAAAGTTTTATTACTGTACTTAGTTATTCCCAAAACTCCGTGTAACCATGTATAGGTATTATTACTACTTATGTCTTACACGCCGTTTCATTTTTACCATGACGGTCAGGACTGCAGAAGCTCTTTGTTGAACGTGTCACAATAAATTGTTGTTATAATTTGACGTCCACTCGTCAATACTCCATTATCAGTCACGTCGGCAATAATAGCACAGTAAACAACCGAACAAACAATCGACAGGTGTTTTAATATTAAAGTGCTTTACTTTACCGACGATACACGTCAAACGAACTTTCTAAGAATATTGTATAGGTACATGACATGACGCTAGACAATATTTTTACTGAATACAGAATATAGGTTGTACCTACCTATTTCTATATTATTTTTATATGCATAAACACTCAAAGTAAAATGAATTCAACAATTTTAGAATCTAATAGCACTAAAAAACCAAGTCATGTCGTTAAATTTGAAATTTTTTTCGTTATTACGAGTTTTTTAAATTAAAAAAATTATGAATTACCTACACATGTTTACGTCATATTTTAATTAAATTGATTATAGTTAGTCAAAATTTACTGCATAATATGATACCAACTATTATTTTGTGTGTGTGTGTGGGGGGGGGCATAAACATAGTTAATATGATAATAAATCTGAAAAAATTTTCTCACTGAATCATCGTCTCAATCCTTATAGATAGGTGGTAAAAATAAAGTTTGGGGGGGGGGAGTCGCCACAATAATGGTTTTGATACGGAGCCCGGGAGACTAGTTTCAGTCATCAGGCGACACACGTTAATATGTTATTCATTACGTAAATTTGTGTGGTGCGTCATAAATTTATTGTATTTCTAATTAAATATTTATATTATGGCATCAAAATATTGTACGTTTATGAATTATTAAGCTATTTTAGTATGATGAAACATTAAACAAAAAGCCTACTCCTTGTTTATCAATCAATTAAATCTATAAAGACGAAACATTTACTCGTAGATTTCAGAGTAATTGATATTATAAATTTACTTAACTATTAGTGGTTGTGATAAACGCAACATACTTTTTTGTTTCGTCTGCGTATTTTTTCGAGGTGATAAAGAATAGAGTTTACCTGTTTACACACATTACCTAAGTAAATTTAACGTAATTTAAGTATCAACCTATTATCTATAGTTGCTGAAAATAAAAAAATACCTAGCATTTATAAATACTTATGTTCGAAATAACATTTTTATGATACCTGTATTGAAAAATTTTCTCTGCTATGTAATATTTGTACGTAGGCGTCAATTGGATCGACCTCGTAATCGAGTAGATCACTGTAATACATGTGTTGAATTTTAATTTAATGTTAATTTTTAATCACTGCGTATAAAAAACAATTTTAAGCAAAGACAATGTATCACCCTCAATTTTTAAGGACTCATGCAGTTATTTGTTTTTTAGTATTTCCCACTTATTTTAAAAATTGACTAGACATTTTTTATAATTGATCACAAAAAGTACCAACAAGATCCAATATCTTACACCAGAAACAACCATCAAAGTTAAACATTTAAGCTTTATTGTTACTACTCCAAAATTTGACGTTAGATACGTTAGACACCTTTAAAATATTTGATCATATTTTATTAATAATGTTCGAGTGTTTTTATCTAAAAACAAATATTTTATCTAAACGTTCAAATAGAAAAAAAAAGACAGTTGAGATTTATATAGATAGCATAAAAATATCGAAAATAATTTTAAAATTTTTAGAATTATTTAAAAAATAATTAAAACTAAATATTAGTAAAGGAGCCAAGTTTATACGATATTTACTGTTTGAAATACTATTAAAAAACAAAATCAATTTTGTTAAAAACTAGTCTAATGTAATTCTGTTTTGTCCAAAGTTTTTTTTCTGTTTTTCCCATTTATTTTGAAAGGTCTCAATAATTTACAATATAGAAGCTATAAAAAGTTTCTTTAACAAAAAATAAATTTTAGAAAAACATAAGTACATCATCATAAAACCAACACGTTGCGATATTTAGGTATTGAATTAATAATATAAAATGATCGAAACCATAGTGTACAGTATGTAAGCCATACATGTAATAAAAATTAGTGCAAAATCAATGTGGAAATGTATGTATACAATAAATATTAAATACATACTAACATTAATTAATAATAAAATATTATGAAAGTAAATACAATACAATTAATAGAAAAATTCTATTCTCGTGAAAAAATTATTGACATTAAATTGTATTATGATTAAAAATAAAAATATTTTGGAAAATCAATATTTTTTTAATCATTCAATTTTTTCTATTTTTATGTAGTTTAAATTTATTTTCATATTAAAATTTAAAATAAGTTGCAAAATTTCTTTCATTTAGTAAAAATTAATTAATATAATTATCTTAAAAATCTAATAATGTATTTAAAAAATGTTAAAACAACTTCAAAAAAATAAACAAGTTGGATACTCCTCAATGACTAATTTAGTAGCCAACTTATCTACAGTACGCACTTGCATATGCAAGGTCCTTTTTAAAGTCTAAAAATCTCTTAACTGTAGTATATAACTTATTTTTTGACATAATATTATGGCTAAAGTTCATTTTATTTTATCAAATAATAAAAACTTTTAAAAACAGTTTAAAAAAAGGTAAGCAAGTGGGTAACTGCTCTGGTGTACATTAGGTGTCGAGTAGATTACTATTATGGATGTGTTAAATTTGAATTCAATGATATATTATTATCATTGTATATTTGCATACGAAAAACGATTCTAAGCGAAAATGATCTGTCAGCCCTTTATGACTAAGTATGTTTTATTGTTATAACTTATAACTATTAAAGTCGTTTATTTTACTATTACTATTACAGTAGGTTTATACATTTTTTTCGAAAATTTTACATTTATTAAATCATAAGTATTTATTTATAATAAAATAAAGTAGTTTTGCCAATGCTAAAGAAGAAATAGAACAATTTGAGAAAGAAAATGATATACCACTGAGTTTGTGGATTATTCAGTTCAATACTATCCGCATACTTTTACTGCTGAGGATCTTCATAATTAAGTAAAAATAGACGAGAACCTGGAGGTTACAACAATATCGTTAATTGATGGAAAAATCTTAAACGCAGTGACAAGAGGCAAGGAAAAGCAAAAGGAAGATAAAGAAGAACAACCAGACAAAGTTGTAATACCAAGTAGGTATTCAACAAACACTTAATGCAGCAAATTATTAGAAAATACTTATTGTTTCATGGAGATGATCCAAAGTTATCCCAAAATACGGGACAAATTCATAGAAAAATACAAAATAAATATTGGCAAATTAAAAAATAAAACAAATCCAGACAAAGACGACAGATTATTTAAAATAATTGTATAAAATATAATACATATAATTTAAAAATAATAATAAGTAGGTATGATGAATAATATTACATTGGTACATTTATACATAAATAATTGTATTTATATAATTTTTTTTATTTACCCTCTCTATTGCGAAAACTCTCTATAACGAAAGAAATCGCTTGGTTCCTTCAGATTTGTTTTCACTGTATATTGTTTTGTGTAGCTGTGAACACGGCACAAACACCACTATCTCTACCAAAGTATTCTTAGACTGTCACGATACGATACACAGAATTTTAAAACACACAATAATCAATTATTATGACTATTATTAGCAATAAAAATAAATATCGAAAAGTCGACAACATAAAACCTAGTTATGATTATTTATAGCCTTTTCGATCAGTCGTGTACTCGTGTCAATTTATAAAATTACCTAAAATAATACGGAAATATTCAACAGTGCCTAACATCATCAATAGACAGTAATTGTCAACAATAACTCGGGAATGATGACAATTCCTAAATGATCATCTTTTCCGGTAGGTTAATCTTTATCCTATCCAAGACTTTTAATAGATATATCATCATTTAATTGATACCTAACTTGATAAATGTTTTTAATTACAAATAAAAATAAACATGGTTTTTATACTATAATTTATACACCTGTAATTTCAGTATTTTTTTATTTTATTTTTTTTTAAGTATAGGTAACCTATAGAATGAGACACTATTTAATAAATTTTGATTTTGTTAAATATATTACATCAATAATCGTTGTGTGTAATAAGTAATATTTTCATATATTATCTATTATGAACAATAATTAGGCGTTCATTAAACAAATAATATTATTTATTTTTTTAACTACAAGCAAAATCTAAGTTATGAATAGCTCAATAATCAATTTTTAATATTGAAAAATATATTGTTTTTAAATAAATGTATTGGATTAATTTGTATTTTCATTAACTTTAAATAGATTTATAATTTAGTATCATTTAAACAAATAAGACTTATAAATAGATAGGTAAATTAGCGACTTTGAATAGTAATAGAAAATATAATATTAAAACATGTCAATCATTATTGTTATATTATAAATTATTAAAAATAAACACTCATATTAATGTATAAAATATGATTTTGAAATTACGTCAGAATGACTAATAAAAAAAGGTGGTCAATAAAAATGATTTATAAATATAATAATATAAAGGTACTTTTTTTTTTAATTAAAATATACCTTAATAGTATACAACAGTGGAAAGCGATCCACAAACAAAGAAAAACAATTCATAAGAACTGCTCTCAAAACTGGAAATTAAAATTGTAACAGACTATAGTAATAGATTATAAATACACATTCATAAAAAATAAAAATAAAAAATAGAGTTTGAATGTCATATTTTTATTTCTTTGAGTTTAAAAACATGCAATTTGTACAGTTTTCAGCTATAAACATGATTTTAATTATCAAATTATAGTAGATTAAAAATATTTTAAAAAGAAAATGCGATGAATAAAGATATTATTACAATCATGTACATGTATATTTCAAAATTGTATTAGGCATATCTACATTTTTAAAAATAAATTATATCATTATAAGCGGGAATACATTTTTTGATTTATTATCAAACAGTTTTTAAGTAAAGAGTTTTATATTACATGAATTATTTTTCAATGATATAAAATAGATTGAATTAAATATTAAATTTTAATTTTAAATTAATCTTTACTTATCTTTTTTTAGATGTGAATAATTATAAAATTGAATAAATAAAATCATTTTAAAATTTTTATTATTTTTAATTCTTTTTAATATTAAATAAAGCAATAACATCCAAACTCCAACAACAATAGTTCCTTATTTCTTACAATATAAATATTAGCTGAATGGTTGTTAAAAATTAAGAGTTAGTTAAGATTTTATACCAAATGTTTATTTTTTGTATTATACAAAATTTGTTGAAAGTTAAAACAAATTAACAAAATTCAGTCAATTGAGAAAATTCCGTTTTGAAAAATACAATTATTTTTCCAATACACAATTAAAATACAACTATTATCAATGTTGAAAACAATGTAAAATCTCTAAGAAATGTAATGTTATGAATTTTTATAGAAAATTTTGTCGATATCTAAATTACAGTGAAACCTCCCTTAACGGACACGTCTAAATTACAGATACCTCCAAATAGCGGACGTTTTTTGAGAACGGGGACATTTTCACCACTTTAATATAGAAAAACTTCTAAATACCAGACACTTTTATGGCAATTTAATTTTTGATTTTGACGATTTTTATCGTAAATGTTGAATAATCGTGGAATGCCTCAATAAATACCTATCTTACTATCTTATATAATCTGACTACTATTCATTATTATACTATGTACAATTATAGTTTATCTAATCCGTCTGTTATCGCGTCGATAAAAACATTTTTCATACGATTTTTCAACAGTTTATGTTCTTCTATCGATATACTTCACTGTTCTCCAACGCAGTCGAATTAAAAAATGCCTTGATACATGAAATTACTATGCATAAAGTAACAAGCTAAAGTAACTGATTTTTTCAATAAATGTTAATTTTTGTTTACATTTTCATTAATTTTTACATAGATAATAATATCATAACTTTAAATAATACATAATATGGATAATAAATATTTGTATTAAAATAATAAAAATAATATACATTTATCATTATTATACATATAAATAATGTTGTACATAGTTATTAATTTCTACAAGTTATTTTCCCTCTCTGGATAGCGGACACCTCTAAATAACAGACAAAATTAAGGCGACCGAGAGTGTCCGGTATATAGAGGTTTTACTGTATATCAATTTTATCACAGACAATATGAACTGTTCAATAATAATGTAAAATATTTTTATATTATTAAATTCATATTAAACTTAAATTATTAAGAAATGACAACAAATTTGGAAAATAAATTCATTTTAAATAAAATTTCCTACATTTTAGTTTTTAACTTCTTTGTTTAATATGTAACACATACATCAATTAAACATACACAATAAACATCTTATCATATACACCCATTATATCCATCTGAATTAACTGTAATAATCAACTTCAGTAATAGGATGAATTATTTTTAGAATTATATTATTCTAAAAATACAAAAAATTAAATAAAGTGAAATTAATAGCGTAATGAATCATAGGTTTAATTTTTTTTAAAAGCAATTACAAGTATGAAAAAGTTATATCATAATAAAATAAGTAAAATGAAATGTGCCGCTTTGTCCTTTCACAATGTTAGAGTTTCCATCAACCACAAAACTTGATCATTTTCATCCTGTAAAATAATTAGAATATAATATAACAATTTAAAAATATTAAGCGTTGAAATTTGAACTAACTAATAAAATTATCTTTAAAAAGGATAAAAATGTATGACAAATAAGCAGATATAAGAACAATTTTATAATGAATAAGTAACTGTAAATAAATAAATATATTTAGTAATAATAAATCAATGCATTTAAGAAAAAAAAATTCTAAAACTAGTATTCTTGTTTTAATAAACTTTTAAACCTGGGTATCAAATTTGCCTTTGCCTCAAATTATTTATTTTTTTTTTTTAATCATCTAATTACAACAATATTTATAATTATTATGATGTAAATTAAAATTTTAAATGTTTATTAAATCATTTTTTATCAAAAATTATTATTATTATTTTTTTTTTTGATTTTACTCTTTATTCATAATTAAGTATAACTCTGACTATGTAAAAACATAAACAATCTTACAATATTTTTAAATAGTTCAATATTCATTTGATTCAAAAATAATTTTATATCAATACCTATTGAATAACATATATTCAAGAGGTTGAACAATTTATATTTCTATAGCGATATTTAATTACTTTTATTTTTATTTAAGAACTTGATAATATGATAATGAAGTAGTTGAGTATACTAAAATATTATGAATAGGAAAAAATATATATATATTAAAAATAAGTTTTAGAGAAAAAAAACTACATAGGCTGTCTAATAAATAAGGTACAAAAATTAACAGAATAATGAAAAATGAATTAATTACTTGAAAGCTTTTATATAATAAATTAAACATATTTTCCTATTTTTCCACATAGTTACCATTCAAATTTATGTATTTTTCTCAACGAAGAGATAACTTGAAAATTCTATCTTCAAAATACGCAACATATTTCTCATCAAAGTATTCAAATAATGATAGAATTCTTTTAGCTTTCATATTTTCTATCTTAATCAACTACACATAGTTAAATAATAACATCATCATAAAAAAACCACAGATCTACTAGAATACCATATAAAATATTTAAATTTAAGCTTTTTGTTTAAACTGTTCAATTATAAAATAGATTGATCTTTATAAGAAAAACTCAATTTTGAAAATATTGGTCAATAATTTACTTTTCATACGAAACATCATTCTAATTGATCAATTGGTTTACCAAAAAATATTAATTTCATTAAATAAATCTGTTAATTTAGATATAATAATTTATTAATATAATGATGATATCAAACAAACTTGTGGAATAATTTTATTTTATTTTTTATACTTTCTCTTTATTACACCTAAATATATTAATTTAATATTTATAATAAATAATATATTCTTAAACTGTGAACAGATATTTATACATTTAAATTGTACCTATAACTATAATATTTTAACAACATTTTTGTAAATGGTATTTCTGAAGTTTTGTTTCAATTATTAGGTATAATAAAAATATTGTTGAAATTTGGGCACAAAATACATATTTTAGTCATACTATTGAAACTAATGTCTTAATTCTATAAAAAGTGAGATGGGAAACTATGTGTCTTAAATGTGTTATGAATAATATTTTAACATGACCCCATTTAGCTGTTTTCTTCAACATTTTAAGCTATGTATTGATTTTGCATATTATAATTTAAAAACTCAAGTATTGCTTTTTGTTTATAAATCAAAAACTATAAACGAAATATCTTGCCTGATATTTCGATTCATCTGTTGAATATGAATCTTTTAATGATGCCAATGCTTGTTTCAAATCCTCCAACGAAGAGCATATTTCTTTAACTCTGACTGGTGACAAACGGATAAGTCCATTCAATGCTGATAAAATTAAATCATGATGAAATGGTTCAACATTTTTTTCCATGCCCATGATTATTGAACAGATAATTTCAACAACACCAATATCAACATACATTTCTGTAAATATCAATATTGTTAAAAACTATATAGTAGTATAACAATCATAACATACCTGCTACATCATTACCCAAAGTACAAGTTGAATAGATCATGAAAATTGCTTTAATCTTCAATTTATCAATGGGCGTTTTCAATGAGTTGATAATCAAATCTTTACCTCCAACCTCAATGAATTTCCAAAACCCAGATATGTTATCACGAACAAGACCTAAGAAATTTAAATATTAAACCATACATTTTGTCAAAATATAATGATTAAATTGATTACAACTTATTTGTAACTCACATGAAATCGCAGATAGTGCCCTAATACGCACATCATCGTTAGGATCATTTTCCACCATAGACATCAATGCGTTAAGGTATTTTGGATTTTCCATGAACTTTTCTTGGCAGTATGGATTTTGCTGAACCAGCGAAGAAATCAATTCGCATATTTTAATGCGCACAGATGGATGCTCAGAACGGATGCACGGTAAAAAAATATGAAAACCGCCAAGCTTTTCAAAATCTGAAAAACTCTTGGTTATATTCACATGTTTATATAAAAAGAAAAATTAAATTAAACATTGGTACCTACCGTTAGCATAATCAAGATCGTAAACATATTCTGCAATAACATCAAATGCGAATTCGTGTTCATCCACTTGTTTCTTATTGTCAAACAAAATGTTAATAGAATTGTTCATTTCTTCATGTACATTAACTGTCATGGTTGAAAAAACATTTGAAAGATATTTCTTACTCTATAAACATAATAAAAAAAAGCAATTACTAATAGCAAAAACATTAAAATTTATAAATAAGTAGGTATTTAGATTGGATAAGTATTTAACGAAACAGTTTTAAACAATCGAAAACATTTTAACAGAATAAAAATTGGTACTTGATGTGAAGTTATGAATAATAAAGTTATATAATATATATACCAAAATACCATCAAATATAGGACTGCATAAGAGTTTGGTCGAAAATGTTTTAAACTGTGAACAAATTAGATCCATATAAAATTATAGTAACCAAGTTTTTTCAAAAATTATAGTCTAAATATAACCTTCAACAACACGAACTATTAACACATTTGAATCCTTTTCACTTATCATTTCCATGTTATATTCTACTCGTACAAATATTTATTAAAATATATTTAAATCATTCAGTGGCGTAGCCAGGGGGGTTTTGGGTGTTGTACCCCCCCCCCTATTGATTTTTATTTAATTATTCAGTAAATTAGTGATCAAAACAAGAAGACTACGGTTAATGTAATGAAGTTTAAATACTTTTGACTTTAAATGTTTAAAATACAATACAACAAAATTAAAAATATGCTTTACATATAACCTATTGTATATACCAAGGATGAGCAACTGGCAGCCCACAAGCCTTTTTTATCTGGCTCGTGTTACATTTTCAAATAACATCATATAATTTACAAAATCATTCTAATTAAAATACATGTTTTGAATAACCTTTTTTCTTTTTTGCTTTCTATATTCTAACCCATTAGATTTTTTAATTTTCTAAAAAGTTGTCCTCTATTAATTTTGAGTTGCCTATCCTTAGTATATACCTAAACCATTTAAAAATTCTGGCTACGCCACTAAAATCATTTACCCATATTAAAAAGACAAGTCCAAAATAAAATAAAATAAATTATTTAATAACTGAGAATAATTGCATAAACAAAACAAATACAGAAAAAATGAAAAAATATTGGGATAAATGAATAGTATTAAGTATGTTATAAATTTCCACTGATCAACATCTTATATCAACAAACAATTGTACAATTATTCAACCAGACAATAAACTATTATAAATCACAAAAATTAAATGATTAAATTTAAGAAAAAAATATGCAAAAGAAAACAATAACATTCTTTTTAACCTATAATTGGTAATTGCTAGATCATAAATTACGGTTCTAAATCTGGAAGAAAAGTTATTTCTATGACTGATTCACAATTGCAGCAATATGATTTTTAACACGAGACTAAACTAGTATAATACATTTGAATCAGAGACGCAATAATAACTCAAACAGTTTGTTCAGATAATCAGTAACCGTAACAATTATAAAAAAAAAAAAAACAATGAATAATAATAAATATCAAATTCCAGGACTAAGATGGATAGTAGAATTGTGATATAATTTTATTTAACTTGATTTGGTTTAAAAACCACAAAAGTGAACTGGATGGAGTAAAGTATGAGCAGCATTACACAGTTGGAAACGATAATGAAAAGTGGGAAACGCAGTGTACTACGCCCGCCGGTAGTCATCAGAAATCTAAGCAATCGGTCGTCATCGTAAGACGGATATAATACAGAATGGCTGGTACCCAATATCATCGTCACGAGACAGTACTGTAGGTAAATGAAGAGTAAAAAGGTAGAGATACTCACTTCCTCAGTAAAACTAGTCGATTTGGCTTCTTGTTCTATGGATGAACCGGCGGTTAAGTTGTTGGCGAAATTGAACATTCCCTTGAGAGTGCGCACTTTCTCCAATTCACTGTTGGCGGACGCCATATCGGAGTGGTCGGCGTCATTGACGGTGGCAGCGGTATCGGCAGTGGCGGCGATATTGATGGTGGCGGCGGCGGCAGCAACATCGGCGGCGACGGCGGCAGCAGCAGCGTTTTCCTCAGCGGCGCGGTCCATGGCGGCTACGTCGATGATACTGGCACCGACGGGGGTCATACGGCGGCGATTGCGGCGGCGAATACAACCATGGCTGCTGTTGAAGTTGTTGTTGCTTTGACCACGGATAAGACTATCCTCCATCATCAACATTTCGATCACGTTGTCGTCTAAGGGTATGACGTCTTCAAGCGGCGGCGCGATGATGACGGGCCCGGATTCATCGTCGCTAGACGACGACGACGACGAACGCAAGAAGATGTCCTCCATGAGGCTGTGAAACGTGACCGTCGAAGCTGAACGGCGGCGGTGACGACGGTAACGGCGGGCGGCACGACGAGAGACGACGTGCGTGAACGCGTGACGAGCGGCGAATGACGGTGGTGGCGTTTAGCGTCCGACGTGCCGCTGCCGTCGACGTGTGCACCGCGCGCGCCTGTGGGTTGTGTACGGCCGCGCCGAAATCAATCGCGATACGCCGCCGACGCGGCTGAGTATATAATCGGACAAAAAATCAATACCGAACGAAGGCCAAAGACGGTGGCGGACGGAAGCTGTGCGCGCCGTTGTAGCGGAGAGAGGTACGGGAGTAGCGCGGACAGCACGCGGTTTGCGGATAACGGAAACGGAACACGCGAAACGCCGAACGACGTTACGTAGTTGGACCGACACTCCGATGGCCCAATGGTTGTCGAAAAAATGAATAATAGTTATCGTGCGCCGCCGACGCCGCAATCAACAGGCCGGGCCACGCGCGCGCACGCTCTTTCTCCCGTTATCAACAACTACTACAACATTAATTTGCCAATACTTAATAATATTGTCGTAACGTAATCCGCGTAGATAACTTAATAAATAATAGTATAATATTTTTATTTTTTTATTTTTTTATTATTAATAATTCGCAATAAATCAACGTCGTCGCCCCCCCCCCCCAACGATCGATGAATAAACCTTTTAATTATTTCAATATTAAATCGCCTATGTCGTTGCCGTTATCGTTAATGGCTTATCAGCAGGCTAGCCGCTGCTGCTACGACGGCTGCCCGTTTTCGACGAGATAGATATTTCTGCGTTGTCTTCGCGATCTCGCGTCCTTAGTTTTCGCTTTCTGTCGCCACTCGCGATTGCGTGCATAAATATTAAATATTAAATACCTACATAGTAAATAATATAACCGATATTGATCAATGTGTTTTCGTTATTATTGCTTAGCCCAGTTAATGGCGTTATTACTTGTCACGATGTCGCTGTATATTATATTGGCATTTGGCTACCTAGTACAAAAGTTCCATCGCAATATTTGAACAAGTAAATGTTTATTCCACCGATATGATATAAAATAAGTCAAATCCAAATTTTCATTCGCAATTATTATTCTACGATTTATATATTATTTGTATTTATTTATTTAATGGTAGTGATAAATCGTTAATAAACGAATTGTTCCTTTGAAACGAATGCAGACGGCGAATGAACCGGAACGCTTACTCGTATGCATATTAGATGTAATACGCAGTGGTGAAACGAACGTGATGTTTGAGAAGCGATTGCTTCTCGATTTTTTTTAAGATTTAGGAGTGGGTGGGTGCCAATATGAAAGTGACCAATAATAACTAAATATCAGTACTACTAATACTAGTATTTATTACAATTTATGTAGGTATATAAATATATTACGAGTAAAGACAATTGGCAGTAACGGCAGACGGAAGTGATAGAACTAATGAATAAATTCATATATTATGCCATAGATAAGATTGCCATGACTTCAGGTGTTTAAAAAAAACAGCTGATGTATAAATAATTAATTTCATATTTTTAACTTTTTTTTTAGTTGACAATTCAACATAATAATACTGTATTACTATCTAGGTTACTGTTTAAATATGTTAATAAATATACTACTATCGAATAAAAAAACTCCCTAGTCTTATATAATGTGATTATTTCATTATTATATTTTATTTTATTTATTTTTTCCAGCAACAACAATAATAATAATAATATACAATAATATGTACAATACATAAATTCACCTACATAATTTTATTAATAAAAACGTTAATTAAAAAAAAAATATTTTAAGTATAGATGGTAATTGGTAAGTGGGTTGGTGGGTGTGTAAATTTTAATTCGCTTATAGGTTATTTTAGGTTTGTTTCGCCACTGGTAATACGTCCAAACCCAAACTGATCTAAATAAATACATTGATACCAAGAGCCAAAATGTTTGTAGACACATTTTATATAATTTGATATTTTTTTATAAACTAATACCTAAAAAATTAAAATTTATTATAATAATAACTAATAAGTAAATTTTGATTTTATAAATATGACGTTAGCCTCATCTGACAATGATGAGAACCACATAAGGCTCGCAACCTGTAAGTTAACTACCTATATAACATTTACGTAGATATCGAATAATGTATACCTAAGTGTGTGTGAATATGATATAATAATACATGTACCTATATATTCTTGGATTCTTCGCATTTCAACTGTTATTTATAATAATTTATAATAATATTTACTAAAATTATTTCGAATTTTTGAAATGTTTAATTTTTATTGTCTATAATTATCAATCACGTATCTACTAAAATATAACCATTCATAGACTAAAATAATTCGTTAACTTAATATATATTTTAATAAACTATAAATTGTTCGTAGTCAAAGTGATAAATCAGAAAAATTAATAAATTATAAATTATATACAATTGTGAATTAATATTATTTTCCATTTTCATTATAATTATAGGTACTACTTTATTAGAAAACCCGTTTTATTACCTACTATTTACTAGCAGAGGTACGACTACTTACTATGTAACTACTAAGTACTATTCAACGAGTTGCAATAATTATATTGATTTTGCCGATTTTGGTTTTAGGAAAATAATACATTATTTTACTGGTCAAAAGTTCATACTGGTAGAAATTTATTATTTTTCAATTACTACTTATTTATTGGATTATTTTATAATAATAAAATTATTATAATATAATTAAAATATTATATAATTATAACTAGAGCTCCATTTTTATGCATTATAAAAGTCAAAATATTTAAAAAAAAAACATTAATATAATATTTAACAAAAATTTTTTATTCGACATTATTTATTATTATTATTATTAATTATTATTTTTAAATTTAAAATGTATCAGCATATCACAAGTCTTAAAATTTAATAACGAGAATAATATAATTATTACACGTTATATTAAGTTATTAAGTATTTTTATCAAAGATTAAAATTTAAAATTTAATGTTCGTCTACACTGAAATCTGACAGAAAAAAGTCTTTTTGTGTAATCATTTTAAATGTCAAAAATTTGAATGGTCCAAGTATACTTTGCCCGTAGTAAATAAGATATTGTATCTATATATATGTCGACTGAATATAGCATAAGTATCTAATCCGGCTCTATTCTCAATTTTATATTTCAACACATATAAAGTATTAAAAATTAACTTACCTATATGGCTATGCGTCTTTTTATAATATCTTAACGACTTGCAGTCGGAGCTCAGTATTATAGATACAGCTTAAAAATATAGGCTCATTTTAACTTATCAATTTAACATACTAGTTTGATTTTTTAATAATGAACTAAATTTTGATTTCATTCAATTGTTTCTACGTTAACTTAAGAAATTTTAATATTTCAAATTTACTTTATTTAGCATTTTCATGTTATCTGGAAAAATTTTTTTGTTAATAACAGTTTTAATTTTAAATTTGTAGAACACAGACAATTTAATAGAAAATAACTATCTTAAATTTACTAATAATTTCGTTTTATATTTAAAGATAAAAACTAATTTATCATATTAATATTATTCATAATATTGAAGAACATTAAAGTTATCTATATAATAAGACATTTCGTATAATTTGTACACAAATTATATTCATAATAGTACTTATTATATGGTGCCTAATATGATTATCAAATATCTGGTTTAGACCAGCCACGGTGTCAAAAAATATTTTTTAGTATAAAAATACATATTATTATTATTATTATTATACATTTTTATCATTTTTTCATTTCCCGCTCATTCATTTATTATAGTAGGTATTATTTAGTTATTTCTATAAACCTTAGTACTTACTGTGATCGGTTAATCTACTCGTACTTATTACTTAGGTACTACTTATCGTATAACTATTTTAGATAAATGATAACCTCGTAGATAGTTGTTTGTTTGAACACTTATTTTAGATATTATATGTAAATAAATTAATTTAATCACATTTGTTTATAATATGATTGTATTAACTGTAAAAGACACATTCATAGTTCATCATGCAAAATAAATATTTATAAGTAGTAAAAATATACAATAAATATAGTTTTTCGTAGTTTTTATTAATGTTTGAATTAATTAGGTATTTAGTAGATTATAAAATTTCAACAATACATTTAGCACATATTATTTACTCTCAAATTTAAATTCAAATGATTTAAAAGTTTTAAATGTAAATAATAGAGTTCTATAAAATATGCTTCATAATATTTTAAAGTACATATATGATTTATAATATCCGTCCACGTTCATTAGGTTGGTACATTAAATTTTTATCTAAATGATTATTAGTTATTTTATTTCTTAATATGATTTTTTTATTATCTTTACTTATTAATTTAAAGTTAAGTTATGTTGACGATATAAGATATAAGTATTAATATAACTATAAATTATTTATAGTTATATTTATTAAATTAATTAATTAATGTATTAAAAATATGTATTAATTTAATTTTTCTCTTAATTAAAAAAAAAAAAAAACAGTTAAATTAGGTAACTAAATTAAACAGTTTTATTAACTTTGCATCTAGAATTGTAAAATGATTAAACATTATATGATATAGATTTACCTGTATAGAAATAGAAGGTAATTCGAATAAAATTTCTATCCCCTTTTTCATTAAAAACATATTGCTCTACACACTGAACGTTCTGATAATCAATAAAGAAGACATTTTTTTTTTTGAAAATTACATAAGTTTTTTTTTTATTTTAACAAATATTCTTTTTTCACGTGTAGTGCTAGCCACTAGGTATACGGGAAGGTATATTAACTGAAACATCTACGAGTATAGTTAAAATATGGTCGACGGTATGTTAAATCAAACACCGTTGCGACAAAATGAATCATTTATAAGCTAAGTAATTAGTAGCATTGCACATTATTATGATAAATTGGTATATTGTCATGGCCAGTATAAGTGGCATCACGGGTTTCAAGAACAATGCCAAACAAAGCACACATATAAACCGATAAGTGTGTATATGAACATATAGTTGTATAGACTTGTTGCAGGCGTAGGTTATTATCTAGGTCCTAGAAGGTGCCTGCACAAATTATTGTCAAATCATTTTTTCTATAAAATTATTCGAAAATATTAATTATTTTGAAGAATTTTGTAGACATTTAAAACAAGGCCTATATAAAAAACAATAGTGTCAACTGCCTTTATATTTTTAATGAATTTAAATTGCCATAGTGTGTGATATATCAAGCTAATTAAATATGGATAGAAAATAATAATTTAAGAATTAATTGAAAGTTTCAAATTTCTATGTTTAATACTTTTTAAAATAATACATAATTATAAGATTTATAATAAAACATATATATATTATTATATGTACATTATATCCATTATTTTATGAGTGCATATCAAACTTTGCTAAAATTTAAAATTTAGATGATTATAAAAATACATGAGAAATTAAAATGAACTTTATGTTATAATTCTTATGAGTATAACTTTTAAAAATTCTAGCATTCAATATCCAAACCTTAGGTATCAATGCATATAATTAATTTTATACATTTTTTATTACAAATTAATTTTTAAGATTTTGCGATTTTGATAAAATTCATCAAAATTATATCTTTTAAAGCTTATAAAATATATCGTGCCATAATATATTGCAATATTTTTTAAACAGTAAAATATTTAAATAATGAAAATATTTTTATTAAATTTTCTAGCTTATCACAAAAGAAAAATATTGTATTACATTTACAAAAAAAAAAAAAAATCGTATATTATAAATATCTAAAAATAAATAAATCAAAAAGGATCAGAATACTTAATAAATAATAAGTTAAATTATATGTAAAAATTTCGAGAAAATTCCAAGGATCTAAACTCTAAGTCAACAAACAATGATTAATAAAATTATTATAATAATATATATAGAATTTATAAAGTCGAAGTCATTAAGTTTTATTTGAGGTTTATTTAAAATATGAATGATAATATATAATTCAATAGTTTAATATCATATTAGTTGAAAATCAAATAATTATTTATTCTAAAACATTAGTAAATTTATTTTTAATCTTAATCACTATATTAAATAAGGATGAATAAACTTGTTAGTGAATTTTGTACTAAGAATGATTTATTTAATTCCGATACTATAATTATTAGAAATATTCAGCTTAAATACAAAATCACTAATACTCAGTAGTCAGTACTATTTACGTTACGAGAACTACTGGGAAGTACTTAAAACAAATATTTTATGAGAATATTTTAAGATGTGTATATAAACGTTAAAAGATAAAAATCAAAACTTATTCTACTAGTGTTGTACATACCAGTAAAACAATTAAAATAAACAGTGTATTCAACTTAATTCAATAATAAATTAAACAGCAATATAATTTCTACAATGGCTTGAGTATTGATGTTATTGTCTGTGTTCTGTAATATTGATCAATGATTAGTGTTTATGTGACGGAACAAGCATACTTTTTGTAACAAGATTTTGTTGCCAAAATCAATGAACAAGCAACTACATGGAAGGTAAGTCGTAAATTATTTATGTTTTTTTTTCAATAAATAATGAGTTAAAATATATTTATTTTTTTATATGAAATAAAATACTTCATAATAGTCTTAGTTTATTATCAAATACGTTAGTGCGTGGAAAAAATTATAAAAATATAATAATTCTATTTAAAATGTAAATTAGAATTATTGGACTTGTTGTCTGTGTACACAATAAGTAGTCGATAAAATAATTTGATTTTAAATTTTGCAGTATCTACTTTTCAACTTATTAATAACCATTCATATTCATAAAAAAAATTACCAAAATAGACGAGCGTGAACTTCGACCCAAGTATGCCAAAGGAAAATTTCCTAAAATATTTGTGATCTAAAGAAGTACAAATTCCAAACGAGCTCAGCGTTCGGCGACCGTTATTGTGCGTAGTTACAAACGGAGATTTCAATGAATTGTAATCCACGGAAGAAATTACTTTTTACTATCATTCATGTGGTAACGGATGTCAAGGTGGCCGTCCAATAAAAGCTTAGAAATATTTAAAAAACACGGTATACATAGTAGTTGGAGGAGATTACAAATCAGTTGCAAAGGTAAGCGACTTGTTCAGAGAAGAGTATTATTAATTAACTGCATTATTAATATGTTTAACTGTTCGCACGTCGTCTTTTAGAGTCGTAAACCATACAGAGTGCCGCCTTATCCTATTATGACAAACAAGGGAATAATACATGCGCAGGTTAACCAATGGGATCAAATCACAGATGCAGGAGAATGTATTACAGAGATCAGGAAATTAATTTCGATCAAGATCACAGATACAATATAATTTATTTTTACAATTAATTTTACATGCGGTAAACTATGTTAGATTTATTAAATATCGCTTATAGCACATAACTATTACTACATTACTAGACCTAATTTATAGCAGCATTCAAAAGGACATTATGCGATTCACGGACCGATTGAAGCATCTTTTGATGTATACAACGATTTTCCTAGTTACCAGTCAGGTAAATTATAAAGAATCACTAATCGTCATTATTTACTACATTTTACGTGTACATTTTCTTTTATACGCATTTGACGGTTTTTAAGCTTTACGAGATATCCGAAAATGCAACATATTTAGGAGGGCACACCTCGAAATTGATCGGTAGGGGTAAAGAATTTGGTGTCTCATATTGGTTGATGGTCAACTCGTGGAACGAAGATTGGGACGACCAAGATTTATTCAAAATCCGACGAGACACAAACGAATACGAAATCAATAATTCGACAACTGGTGGTGTACCAGTTACCAATTAATAAATTGTACTATTCATACGAAAATTTTTTCTTTTATATTTGAATTAAATTGTGTTTACTCTTTAACGTTTCGTTCTCATTGAATTCTTACTGGACACGATTATATTATCTTATATATCTCAGACCTTTAAATCGTCGTAGTTATATTTAATTAGTTACTTATTCTAGTTCTACTTAGAAAATATCAAAAATTATAATATACACATATCTTTTATTATTCCGAGCAAGAGTATGTAGTCATACAAAATCTTCATCAACGAATTTTCGAGAAATGTATTCCCTTGCATTATAGTTATAAGTGTTATAACTTTCGAGTAATTTGCATCGTGTATCTATAGAATAACTTTGTTTAACGTCTAAATAATAAATTGTAATTATAATCTAAATTATAACGACGTGACGTATAGTATTTATTATTAATATAATAAATAAAAATACGGCCATATTCTATGACCTTAGTAAACTATATCAAAATATCTACTTATTAATATACCTAATAGAGTTGGCACTTTTAACGGGTCACGGGGTCAGCTAGTTTTATATATATATAACGAACATCTAAAAGCGTGATCTGTTTGAACAGTTTATTCAATTATTGAGGAAATTATTAAACCCAGAGTGGCCTAAATAGATTTGTTGATTATTATTTATTACACGCAAACGGTATACGCACACATACTACACAGTGTACTCTGCGTGAACTGACCGCTATACATCTATACATCGTACACTCGTGCTGATGATTTACAATTACTACAATTTACTAAATATCAGACGACAATAGACAATATATATTAATGATTTTAGCTAATATTTAACTATTATTTCCTATATTTACTGTAAAAATGTATGTTATTGTGTTTATATATTGAGTAAGTAGTAACATACCTTCATATCTATCTATTTAATATTATTATTATCTGCACATATAGGTTATTTTTGGGTTATTTAATACAATCTATATTATATAAATATGAATCAAAAAGTTTCCAGTAGTGCAGATAAAAGAAAAATAAATTTCAATAAATAAAACGTAATTATCTATCCATGATCAGTGACCACTGATCAGGTAAATCCCACAATAGGTACACTAATTTATTTGTTTAAAATGTACATAGGCTAAACTTTTAAATATTAGAATACAATTTAAATATCAAAAAATTACATTAATAATTAAAAAGTAGGTTATTACTCTGTGTACATCAAGCCGTAAGATTTTCTGGCGCTAGATGCAAGTTTGAGTGCCCCCCCTTCCTATCAAAAATTTAAAAAAACACGTATTGATAAAAATTTGTTTTAAAATTCATTTTATTGACATAAAAAAACAAAAAATGAAATAGTATTAAATGAAAGAACATTATGCGCAACAACAAGCAAAAATTTTTAGTTTCATAATTAGAATTTTCTCGATTTTATTTCCTTAAATCAATTTCTTATGCAAATTTATTTTCTATAGATAAAATGACAAAATTTGAAAGTTTCTATTGGCCTATAGTTGATTTTAAATAATTGTTTGACGAATCTGTGGTATTTTATTTGTTTTTATTAGGTATCAAAGTTAATTTCGATAATTTTGAATAATCTGGTTTTGTGTTATTTTTCATGGTCAACGGTTCTAGATTATTTAACTTGGAATGTCTGTAGATTCGTCAATTTTACTGTTAGTGCATTATCAAGATCGTGACGGATTTTCACAAAATCATCAGAGTTACAATATTTTCGTACAATATGTTATGTTAAATTAAGGTTACTGTATAAAAACTTAACAATAATAACTTTTTTTGAAAACATTGTATTTCAAAATGTCACTGTGTGTACATAACATGATAATATACATCAGAGTTTTGAGTCCCCACAAATATTATTTTAGAATTACAATCAAAAAATGTTGACGACAAAAAAAAATTAAAATATTTATTAAGTATCATTGTTAAATCAATTTAATTATTTTAAATGTATATTTTAATTTAATTTAATTCAGTTAAGAATCTAATAAAATAATGAAACAATTATGAGAACAAATTAGTAAGCAAATTTAAGTGATATTATAACATTGAAAATGAATAGGTACAATTAACAATAAATGTATAAAAACTATAAAATCAGTGTTCGCATTAATATTGTACCTACTTATATTTATATTATAAATATACATCTACGTATTTATTATACAAACAAATATTATTAGTGCATTTATTATTTAAAAATATAGAGGATAAATCAAAATATTATCCATTAGGTACATAATTTTATTTAAAATAAAATAATAATTTAACAACATCTTTACCATAATACATATCAGAGTATAAAAAGACGTCAATTATTCACTTATCTGTATAGATAACATGAAAATCGACGTGATGTCAAATTAGTAGGTAACCGTTGAAAATAAAAATAAGGAATAGATTATTTATTTATACATAATCGAAAAAATTATAGTGTTCTCTTATGACTAGCACAATTAATTAGTTATTATATTTTAGTAGTAACCGGTACACCAGCAGTTGTCGAGTTATCGACTCCGCATTCGTTTGTGCCTCGTCGAATTTTGAATAAGCCTTGGTCGCCCCAAGTTACGTTCCACGAGTTGACCATTAGCCAATATGGTACTCCGTGTTCTTCACCCCAACCAATCAACTTCACAGCATGTCCTCCTAAATATGAGGCATTTTCCGATCTCACGTAAATGCCTAAAAACCATTAAATGTATGAAAGAAAATGTACTCGCAAAATATAGTGGATGATGGTGAATACCATAAACTATATACCATGTTCTTCATATTTTACCTGACTTGTAGCTAGGAAAATCATCATACACATCAAACGATGCTTCGATTGGCCCGTAATTTATGACGTCCTTTTGAATGCTTCTATAAGTTAGGTAATAGTAGTCTCTAGCTACAATCATAATTTCAACATTACGCGTGTATTTGACTTTATGTCATAAATTTCAAAGGCGGGCATTAACTAGTTTAAAAGTTAAAGTAAAGTTAATAGTAAATTTAATTTTGTTTTTTAAACTCGTTTATTTGAATAATTAGTTGATTTTTAATTTACTCAATAATTTAACTAGTTTAATTTATTATGGAAATAACTTAGCTTTTATTGGTTAATTAAAAAGTAATCCATAACAAGTTGAACTTAATTTTTTTTTAGACATTTTTAGTTTTCATATTTTTATAGTTTTATATACACGGAATACAACGTTTCAAATAAAAATAATTCAATGCAACAATAGTAGTCAAAATACTACAATTTATGCTTAAATATAATTTAAGAAATTATAAAAAACATAATCTTTATTTATGTGAACAACTTAACTTACTGGTTTATTAAAAAAGTAGATAATTTTTTTTTTAACTGAATAAATTTAATATATTAAATATATAAATTTATTATTTGTTAACTATTAACTTCTAATTCAACGAACTTATGTTCACTTAACATAACTCGAGAAGATTATTCTCATTACCTTTCCCGCCTTTGATAAACTATAAAAATAAATTATACTGTATCTGTGATCTTCATTGAAATTGAGATCTTGATCTCCATAACATTTTCTCTTGCATCTGTGATTCAATTCCATTGGTTGACCTGCACATGTATTATTTCCTCGTTCATCATAGGGACAAGGCGGCACTCTGTATGGTTCACATCCCTAAAAACGACGGACGAACGGTTAATCTAAATATATATATATATGTGTGTGTGTGTGTGTGTGTGTGTGTGTGTTAATTAGTTAATCACACACACCTCTTCTGATTTATAATCTCCTCCAGTTACTAGACCGTGTTTCTTAAAACGTTTCCAAGCTCTTATCGGATAACCACCGTAACATCCGTTACCGCATAAATGACAGCAGAAAGTTATTTCTTCGGCGGATAGCGATTGATTAAAATCTCCATTTGTAGCTATACACAAACGGTCAGCGAATGCTGAGCTCGTCGCCAACGCCTAATGAAATAACATATTTAAAATAAACGTACAACTTTAACATAAGCTCGACAATATTTTAATTTTACTTACCCAAGATGATCCACAATTTCCTTGGTCTCTGATTTTTCCGATTGTTTTGCAACGTATCCATTGTTTCCTCGCGTCAAATTTTATGGGAATTTCCACATACGATTTGTAAGCGTCATCCTCAGATTTGTATATTTTATAATTAACTTTGTTAGGAATTTGTACTCCTTTAGATCCCAAAAGTCTTAAAATATGTTCTTTTGGTGTACTTGGGTTGAAATTAACACCGGCCTAATTTATTAATTTATGCGTTATGGTAATTAAATGTGAATAAATAAATATTGATTTTAGGAATACTTTATTGTTTTTAGTAGAATGATGTATAAATGTATCAATTTATTCTTTGGTGTGTATACACAATTTATATTAGAAAAATTGAGTTGATTTTCAACTTCAATACATCTTTTTTGGTAATAAAATGAATCTAGTTGGTACTAAGTTAAAATTAAATTAAAAATTCCCAGCTCTTTTCAAAATAATCGGAAAAATAAAAATTAGAGAAAAACGTCAAGATTCACGCAAATCAATATTTGGCAAGATTAATTGTTGTAATTCAAAAACAAAAAAAACTATACGTTATGTAGTTCTCATATTATAAATAGTATCTATACTTAATAAAATTTTCAAAATATTTTTCTAATTTTTGAGTAATTTAAATAAATTTGTGATTTTTGATTCTTTTTCTGTGAATGTCAGTTAAGTTAACAAACTCAAAAATTTAATATAAAATACTTAATACATTTTTTTATCATACAAAAAAATAAAATAAAGTAAAGTAACTGAAAAGAAAAAATTAACGTAAATTCACAATACATTTTTACGAGTATTGATGTTAAAATGTTGACAAAATATTAAAAATAGAATACTCGGGAGTAAAATAGCTTTACAAATCTATTTAAACTATGTCACGGTAAGTCAGTATTAACTCAAAAGTTAATAATAATAATTTATAAGTATATGATATAAACAATGTTTATGTAAATTGTGGTCGGTCAGAAGCAGTAACAAAATGAAAAAAAAAAGAGTGTATGAAAAAATTTAATTAGAAAGTAAGGTTTGCACTTCTCCATTGAGCCATATTAAATTATTTTACTGATTTAATTAATTTCTAACATACTATTAGATTTTGAAGAAAAAAATTCGAATTCCTAAACCTTTGTACATTTAAAAACAAAGATAAGAAAAATTATATAACAACAAAATTTACTATCATATTTGACAGATGTAAAAAATATGATCGCAATATATTTCATATATTATAATATTATAGGTACTATAGATATGTTATGAATGTAAATAATTGTATTATAAACCGCATATTTATTTATTTATCGAATATGCTAACACTTAAAACTTACATATTAATAGAGCAGATAAACTTCAAAATTAATTCGATACTTTTGAAGTAGGTTCTGTATTGTTCATTGGTATGGTAAGCTGCTTAACAGGAAAAGAGCTTGTTGACCGCTTACCAGTATTTGTTTCTTTTTAAAGTTCTGAAAAACTTTTTAATATTCCTGTAGTTATATCTAGAACTGGTCAAAATTAAGCAGATATCAAGCACTTGAAGAATGGAGCTTTATTGGTTATGAATAAACTCTGTGTTGCGATACAACCTTTTCGAACACAGATTGTCTAAAAGAAGCATGTATAATACTTGAAAAACTATATTTGAAAGTACTTATTTATACTTTCTCTGTATGTATCACATTTTCAATATTTTGCTTACATCTACGTTTGAAGTAAACGTTGTGGCAAGAGTATTAAATAAAAAATTGAACAAAGTTTGAATTATCTAAGAGATATAATTTTTAACTAGGGTACATTTTTGCCAAAATCATTGCATTTATTATATTATTGATAATATTAATATTTAATAAATTATTGAAATAGTGTATATTTTTATCATTCATTTTTTTTTATTAACTTTAGAGTTAATACAGAATTACCGTAGAATAGTGTGGAAAATTTAATGATATTAATCTTATATTACAAACATACACATTTCATTAAAAAAATAGTATGATTTAATTTTTCGCGCATTTACTAAATTTACAACTTTTTTGTATACATTATTTCTCAAACAACAATTAGTTTGTGCAGAGATTAGACACACTACACATTTTTTCAATTTTAAAATGCTTATAAAAATCTTCAGCTCTATTCGTTTTACTTGGATGGATGGGTTGAAGTATGAATAAGTAAAATATATGACGCAAAAACATAATAAAGGAAGTGTAATCTATCAAGTAGAACAAAGCTATTAAATTTGAAAAATATGTTTTCCTAATGTTTTCTTAAGAAAAATATTTATATATAATAAAACAGTAATTATATTTTATTTTCCCTCGTTATATTTTAAATTTTTTTGCCTGCATTATGATAATATCGTGTTATAGGATATCAAAGCATGTGACATGTGTTTCTCACTTAGGTATTTATGTGCTGTGTAAAAATAAGTTTATCTTCAAAAAATATAATACTATATACTGACTCATAAAAATAATAGTTATAAATTTAAATTGTATACATTTGAGTAAATAATTTTGAGCAATATAAAATTAATATTCTATATATTTTAAACTTGCCTATGAACGCATAGTAAATAAGTAAAGTGTATTATTATACACATGAGCATGGAGTTAATTCTGTAGTATAATATTTTGTGCGCAAACAATTTATGGGTTTCAAATAGAACATTTAAAAATGTAATTGAATTATTTGTTACCCTAATTTTATATACACTTTTTAGAAGTTTTAAAATATAAATTTATAAAATGTATATCAAAAAATACAATTTATGACATTTATGTTATATTATTATTATTGCTATACCATTACTTACAGACTACAATAACTAAGTATGAGTAGTATGATATATTTCTATAAAAATAAACATGTTTTACCTTCCATGTTGTTGCCTTTTCATTGATTTTGTTAATGAAATCTTTTTCCAAGAAATATGCTTGTTCCGTCACATAGCCATTGATTAAAATAATAGACACAAAAGGAATTATTCTAATCATTATTAATATGTTGTTTCTTAATGTATAACAAAAATAAAATAAAGTATCTACTGCATTGCAGCCAGTGAATACAACAATAGTATAACAAGTTTCGTTATTTAAATATTGTACTACATTTATATACATCCCATTCCCTTGACATTATGTTATTAAGTATTTCTAAGAAATTTTTTTTATAAAATTGTCAAGTGTTTGTATACTAAATAATAAAAATAATCTATTCAATTGAAAATTCCATAGTCATTTTATAATACACAAAAAATATTAAAAATATAAAATTCCCATGAGTAAATTCCACTTGAAAATGTACGTATAAGTACAACTATTTTTTTATCAAGTTTGTATAAAGTTTTGATATCGTTTTGATTACTTGTTTCAATATTATTGTCAATTGAAAAGTTATATCAAAATCACAAGTTAACCTCTTTACATTGAAGGACTATTAAGTATCTACTGATAATAATAATATTTTACAAAAAAAAAAAAATTAAATACGTTTTTCTATGTCAACAGAGTGCTATATTTATAGTAACATTTATGCGTATTTAGTACATTATAAAAACAATGTTTCATAATTATAATTAAAATGCTTTTTCTAGCTAATTTTAGCAATTTTAAAATTAAATAAATAAAATATTTTAACAAATATTTTATTAATGAGCTATCATGAAAATTTTGAAGTAGTCATATAATAAACAAAACGACTTGCAATAAATACCTATCGATATCAAATAATACATAACTATTTATCCTCAAACGATTTTTAATATTTTGTTGTGACAAAAAAAAAAAAAATGGATAACCGTAGATACTTGAAATTCTTACTGAATATTCATATGATATTTTTTTATACACGACAATATTTTCAAGATATTTTTTATCTCTTCAAGTTATTCATACAGATTTGAAACTTTTAATTTAATTTAGTTTTATTTTTATAAATGTTAATAAAAATTGATTTAATCGATGAAAATTCTTGAAAATCGTGTATAAAATCCCACATAAATTGTTTTTATTGATGTCTAGAAATATTTACAATGCAAAATAATTATATACCTAATTAAAATACCTAGTGAAAATCAAATGTATAATATTTATAGCCGAAACTTGAAAATTGAATACAAAGTTATGTAATTGATACTTAAACTATTAATTAGGTAGTAAAATATAAATAATCAAAATCAATTGTTTATAAAAATTATCTAGATATCAATGAAAATACGGGTCTCAAAACATTAACTGAATATTTTTACAACAGTCAACATTAATAATCGTATTTATATATTTTCTTTCGAAAGTTTTTTTTTAAAAATTCAGTTTTAGAAAAATATTAAAATTAAATTAGTTAATTATTTTAGAGATGATCAATTAATATCAACATGGATTGATGAAAATGATAACACTTGCTTTAAATATTATACATTTATTCTCGAAAAACTCATCGTATGTAAAATATTCAAAAAGGCAAAACATTTTACAACAATATCATATCAAACAAAAATAGCAAAGTTGAAAATTATTAATCATATATTTAAAATTAATTTTATATTAAATAATAAAAATATTGTCGTTTATTTTTATTTCTTTTATTATATTACTATATAGTTTACAATTAATGCACTATTACAATAAAAATATTTAAATGATATAAACAACGTTTAATATAAATATTACAATAGATACTTAATAATACTTTTTTAATAACTCTCGGTTATTTTTAAAGTATTGTGGGGATAACAGATGTTGGTGTAGACTATCTGCCCTACATAACAATTTGACTCGTCGAGTTGTGAACGAGTTTGAGGTCGAAATGTTGGGATAAAAAAAAACAAGTCAGCGTTTCATAATTATACATAATATCCAGGAGTAAACTGGCCCGGGCGATCACAGATTAAGGCCCAGCCGCTCAGGTGTTATAGTATAATACAAATAGCATTATCCCAGCATACATTTCTTAATATTAATAGCCTAGACAAATAGAATAAGTGACTTTTCCTCACTCCCAATTATTCAATCATCGTCATTCGGCCTATTTGCAATATACAATTTTAAAAAAAATTTCTTATTCTCTATTATCAACTAAAATATACAATTATTATTGTAATCTATTATCGTAAAGCCAAAAATTCTAACAGCCCAAGGGGCGATCGCCCACCCGCCCGTCGGCCCAGTCCGCCCCTGGTAATATAGTGTAATAATTGCAAAAAATAAAAATTATTCGTACATAGAAAAAGTATAAAAATATATTAAAAGCGTCGTGAGATCAAGAAACGCGCGTGGTCGGGCGCGTAACAATGTGCGGCGCAAACGTGTGCATGGAGGTCGGTTTGAGAGTCGAGTCGAAACAGTACACGAACGTTTGCGTGTTACAGAGGTCGATGTTGCGAAGCGGACGTATAAAACTCGAGTGACAGATAAAGACGTCGCACTAGGCGTCGTTGATGCCGCGACGAGTCGAGCGTGAGAGGAGGGGGTGCAGTATATGTAAATTGATTCCCGATCGGAAACATGACGCGGTACAATAATTCATAACAACAAAAATGAAAAAATTTACAATAAATATAATGAAAAAATATGATGGTGATAATCCCGTATCGCCACATTACTCCCACTCAGTGAAAAGAAAAACAACCGCGCGTTGTTTTCAATCGTAATTACGCGTGTAGGAATGCTGGCTTGAGTCGGTTGATGGGAATCCAGGTCGTCGAATGATCGCGTTGTACCTTGGAAGTTTTTTCACGGTGTCCCAGCACTGCGTAAGGTCCCTCGTGATGCGGTTGAAGTGGCGGCTTGACTACGTCGATCTTAGTGAAGACGAGGTGACTGGTCCGGTCGAGATCGGTGGGCATGAACGTGGTGCGTCGAGTGTCGTGGTCTGTCCCGGACGTATAGCGCAGCTGGCTCCTCATTTGACGCAGAAAGACCCTGGCTCGGGCGAATGCGGTTCGGGCGGTGTCTGGTGGAAAAACTCGCCTGGGAGTCGGAGCGTCGCGCTGTACACCAGCTCGGCGAGTATGTGTTCGGGGCCGGCTTGGATCGTGGGACGGAGCGTGAGAAGCACGATGGATAGCTTCGTGGACCAGCTCGTCGATTTATGCGCGGATTTGAGCATTCAGTGAAAACGTTCAACCATAAAGTTAGATTGCGAGTGGTAGGTGATGTTTTCGTGTGTTGAACTTCGAATGTAATCAAGTGTGACTGGAAAAGCTCGGGTTTGTACTGCAAGCCTTGATCGGTCGTGAGCGTCGCGTGACGGGCAAATTGCTGCGAGCTGTGCGGGCAAAGTCAAATGACGTTTTTGAGCGCATTGAGACGTGCGTCGGAGTTGTTATGCGATATGACGATGGCGACTTCGTAGAATTCGTAAAGCTCCGTCTAGGTCGATGACAAGAAGATCGCGGCGAAACGAAGTTTGGGCGGGGCGCTTGGCTACCGAATCGAGTGAGTCAAGGAAACCCGCGATGACGTTTGGCGTTGTTGGCGGAAGTCTTATAAATAGCCGGAACTGCTCGCGCGATGCGTCTCCCATGTTGTCGGGATGGACGCCTCGAATGTCGCGCAGTAGATGAGATTTCGTGAGGTCGCAGATTCCGCCCGATTAAATAGAAGATTGGGATCTCGTGCGCGTTGGTAAGACTTGCGGTACAATAATTAATTACAACAAAAATGGTAAAATTTACAATAAATACAAAGAAAAATCATGGTGGTGATAATCTCGTATCGCCACAATATTTTAGCAGACTGAACTTGTACCTAGCTATTATCAGTTTAAAATGAAAATTTAAACTAACATTTTAAAATAACAGAATATTATAAATTATAATTAAAAACATAATATAATTTATTAATTGTTTATTTTTTGTTATTTATTAATTTTTTTTTTTTTTTTAGTTATGCTTAAATAGTGGTACCTACTTACTATAAATGTGTACAGTAAAAATAAAATTTATAGTTATATATTTATTATTATTATGTATTATTTTATAGTTTTAATAAATATTAAAACTAGATCAATAAATACAAGTTATATTTCAAATACATACTTATTATAACTATTACGTAATTAATTATTATAATATAGGTTTATTTTAATTTTTATAGTCGTTTAATCTATTCTGAATTAATTGGTTATTTGTTTTTATTATATTCGTCGTTGAGAATAAAAATAATATTATTTTAATGTACAATTAAAATTATCAATCTCTGACGTCACGAACTTGCGACCAAACCTTGATATTAATAACTAAATTAATAAAATGTAATTTTATGAAAAATTATTTATTCATTGATACAACGCCATCCATTGGCAACCAGTGTAAACATAATTTTAGTAGCCAAAAATATTTCTATCCTATGGCTTATTTGTTTATTATACATTTATACCTATACATCTTGAGTTATAATTTGGACGAAATAATATATTTTAATTGTGAATAACGATATTCATTATTTTATAAATAAAAAAAGTTTAAAAATATGATTCATAGATACATAATATTTTTACGTATTTTATACATAAATTTATATAAATTCAAACGTTTCAGCAAAAAATAATTCAACCTATTGTATTACTATAATATGTAGTAAAATAAATTATTTTAGTACTTCATTGAAATTTTTCGTAATTAAAATTTACAATTCACACAAAACGTCACCTGAAACATTTTTGTTATAAAAGCGAAAACGATTGAAACTTAATAATATAAAACACAATTGAAAATAAAATAAATTAAATTAACTTTTTAAAATAAAAATTGAAATCTTTACTTTCATATTTGTTTAAAATCAATTCAGTTAAATTAGTTGTTAAATATTAATGGAAAGCTAAATATAACTAGTTATTAATATAATGTAATTAAATTCTTTACTTAGACCATTTAACTCTTTAATTTCAACTTTGTATTTTAAATTTTCCTATTTGATATGAAAAAAATTCAAATATAAACTTATAACATATAGAACATAATATAATTAGAAGCAAATAACTTTTAAATTACCATTATTATAATATTTATATTTATTTATATTTATTATAACATATTTTCTTTCTATTTTTAAAATAATTCGGTCACAGTAATAACCATTAACATCAAAGTATAACAAACCTATACGTATCATGATAATATGTATATTGCTTACTGTACAGTGTACATTAATTAATTAGAAAGTCAGTAACTCTAGTTTATAATAATCAATGAATATTTTAATGCATTTTATTTTATGAAATATTATGTTATGACTCAGTTTTATTATAAATTATAAAAACAATAAACATTTTAAATTTATTTTGACTTGAAGTTAGTTACTGACTAACCATTTAATAAACTCAGTGTATAATTTATACGATTATTATTTATTACACATATATAAAAATATAACAAATATTTTTTTTCATTATGACTAAGTTAAAATCTATAACCCAAGAGAGCGGGCTGAAAATATCTACTAGGAGCAATCACTAGATTTGTAAATACATGCCAATAAAAAATAAACGCAATATTATAAAAGCTGTTATAATATTATAGAATGCAATTTAATTAGCTCAATTTTCATTTATCATAGGTATTAATAATAAAATGCAATAAGTCTTTATGTTTTAAATTAAAATAATACTTATTTTGTTAGCATTAAAGAAATATTTTGTAAATATACATAACTGTAACTTGCAAGTTACAATATATAAATTCAGTAAATATATATTTTGGCAAAAATTAATTCAATCAATCAAAGGTTGTATAAATAGATCTATATTTACTCGAAATTACAAAATATAGGTACCTATACTTATAACATTTTTTTTTTATTTTCTAAGAATATATTAACCGAACAAGTAACTAGATAAATAAAATTACATTGATCAAAAAAAATTACCTACATGTGTAGACAAATATGTAATAAAAAATCATTATAAAATCTCATACACACTGAAAAATCAATAAAAATACGTCATTTAATAATAAAGTTTATTTTATTTTATCAACAAAGACAAAATATTATATGACTGTTATTATGATAACTAGTTAGTGAAACACCATCAGATGTCAAATTATCAACACCAAATTCGTTTATGCCTCGTTGAACTTTGAAAAGACCAGTATTACCTCATAGTGCATTCCATAAGTTTGCCATCAACCAATACGAAATTCTTTTTTTTTCACCCCGTACTATCAATTTTATGGAATGTCCTCCAAAGAACGTTAACACCCTAAAACATGATATTTTAATAATATTATTATAATAAATAAAACTACATATAATGTACTCAAATTTTGACTGGTTTATTTGACTTGAACAGAGAAAATCGTCTTACAAAATCAAACGATGCTTCAATTGCTTCATAAGTCACAGCGTCCTTTTATATGATTATGTAAATTAGGTAGTAGTAGTTACGTACAAGGACAATGATTAAATAGGTTAAAAAATGTAAAAATATCAAAATAAATCTTAATCGAATTCGAGGACCTGATTTTTATAACACTTTTCTACGTATTTATGATTTGATTCACTTGGTTGACCTAAACATGTATGATTTCCTTGTTGGTCATAAGAACAAAGCAATTTGCATGACTTACAACCCTAAAAATGACGGGTGAAAAGTTAAAATAAATATTAATATTAGTACTATTCTCTGAAAAGATTGTTTTCTTTTCCGGATTTTAAATCTTCTCCAGTTACTAGACCATGTTTCTTAAAATATTGTCAAGCTCTTATCCAATAACCATCGTAATATCTGTTACCACATGAATGACAAAAGAAATTGATAAGAATTCATTAAAATTTCTTTTTTTTAGATACACACAAACGGCCGGCAAACGCCGAGCTCATTACCAAAGCCAAATAAAATAATTTATGTTCAAATTTTGACACGGGTCGATCGATATTTTACCCAACACCATCCACAATTTCCTTAGTCTCGAACTTTTTCAATTGTGTTAAAATTTTTTCCTAACATCAAAGCACCTTGGAATTCTGCAGGATAATTTTTTGTAAGCTCCGTCATCGATCTTGTACATTTCAAAATTAAATTTTTTTGGAATTTGTACTCCTTTAGATCCCAAAAGTTTTAAGAAATATTCCCGTATAGCGTATTTGAGTCGAAATTCACCCCAGTCTTGATCATCAAAATATTCAATAATAATTAATATTATTAAAAATATAATATATAAATACTTTATTTTCACAACTAAAAATCGTTCAAGTATTTTATTAAATATAGGTATGTATATTGGACGTACGTATACTTTTTTCTTTTCTTTATTACTTTGTTTTATTCAATAAATTCTTTTTTACTTATTAAATAAAAAAAAAAAAAATGTTAAGTAATTTCTAAATATTTGAGATAAGAGAGAAGATATTCATCAACTATATGTAAAGGGTCTTTTTAATCTTAATATTATTAAATAAATACGATAATTAATTAACAACCATTATAAACATTGTTCTATTTGTAATTTACAATTTTTATAAATGTTAACTTACACAAATTGATTATTAAGACTTGAGAGTAATTTAAATATAATGTTCTGAAATCTCTTTATTTAATAAATAAAGTCAGTATGGCTTTTCTCAATGAAAACATAAACAATGTACGACTTGCATTCAATGTAGTTGCTTGCTTATTGATTTAGGTTATAGCATTTTTTCGCATCAAGTATGCTTGTTCTGTTATAGAGATGCTCAAACACACTATAAATTATAATATTAACAACCTATAAAACTGTTACTCAAATTAAATACTTGATTCAAGTGTTTCTCATAAGACACTATTAATTGTATTTTAGTTTTTCATATTATAGCAATTGATTTATCATGATTATGTATAATATATGTAATGCATATTATATGGTACATGGTATATACAGTACACTGTTTATTCATAAAATTATTCAATGATAAATTTTTTATTTTATATTTAGATGCAACATATATTTTAGATTATTTACATAAAAACTAAATTCAAAAGAGTAATTTAAGAATTATTCATTATATTTTATAGAAGTATTTTAATTTAATATTCATTAATATTTTCCTTCTGCTACTTTTAGAATTCTAACAGTCAAATGGAACATTAATGAATGTATCTACAATGCGTTAATTTTGTATAATTTAGATTATAAATATTATTTATTATTTAATCATTAAACAGTATTACTTTGTAGATAAACAATAAAGTTACAACCATAATGCAAGGGAATACATTTCTCGAAAATTCGATGATGAAGGTTTTGTATGACTATATGCTCTTGCTCGAAACAATAAAAGATAAGTGTTTATAATTTTTGATATTTTCTAAGTAAAACTAGAATAAGTAATTAATTAAATATAACTACGACGATTTAAAGGTCTGAAATATATAGAAAATATAATCATGTCCAGTGAGAAATCAATGAGAACAAAACGTTAAAGAGTAAATACAAATAATTCAAATATAAAAGAAAAAATGACAATATTCTCGAATGAATAGCATAATTTATTAATTGATTACTGGTACACCGCCAGTTGTCGAATTATCGATTCCGCATTCATTTGTGCCTCGTCGGATTTTGAATAAACCATGGTCGCCCCAATCTTCGTTCCACGAGTTGACCATCAACCAATATGGGACTCCAAATTCTTCACCCCAACCGATCAACTTCACAGCGTGTCCTCCCAAGTACGTAGCATTTTCCGATTTCACATAAACACCTGAAAGCCATAAAATTTAATTGCTTAGAAATGATAATTCCTCACGTGTGTGTCTCCAATTTCTACTCTAAGGAGATTTGTTAGTGTCCATTTTTAAGGAGTTCAATATAGGCAATTATTTAATTACATGTGAATGATGTGTATAATAATATGTGTTTAATATTTAGTGATTATTAGCATGTGCCACTGGAGTGCAAATATGGCGGTAGAAAGCTCGATGCGTGTGTATAATAACACCATGATATGTTCGACGAGTATAATATATTTCTAATAACAAATTTGGTTTGTTTTCCAGTGGATCAATAAAGGAAATATAATAAATAATGCAATAAAAAAATCTAAAAACATCTTCGATTTCTTTGTAAAACTCACACAATCACACTTTTTTCAGTTCCGTGTACTTTTAATCAATGTATGACAGTTATTAATTGTTTATATTTTAAGAACAAATTTAAGCGAAGAGTTAGAAAAACTTGAAAACTTTGATAAAATTGGATGATCAGTCTAAATAAGTAAACTCACACTGAATTCAAGTGAGTTTTTACACTTCTCATCGCACTATTGGTTTTATCAAAAATATAGTTAAATATAGACTTAGTTTTTGTAAAAATGTACTCGTTATATAATTTTCTCTAAAAAAATGAAACTTAATAGTATTTGCGAAATAATTAGTCATCCATATCTATTCACTTTTATAGTTTTACCTGACTTGTAACTGATAAAGTCGTCATACACTTCAAACGACGCTTCAATTGGTCCATAAGTCATAACATCTTTTTGAATAGTTGAATATGTAAGGTAATAATAGTCTCTCGCTGTAATCATGATTTAATCAAATTTAAAACGTATTAACGTTACACAACTAATAAAATAATTTATACTGAATTTGTGGTCTTCTTTAAAGTCAATTTCTTGATCTCCATAACACATTCTCGTGCATCTGTGATTTTTTTCCATTGGCTTACCCCTACACGAGCTATTTCCATACTCGTCACGAATGCACGGCGCGACTCGATATGGCATACAACCCTAACAGTTCATGAATAATAACATTAATGGTACACGTTCGTTGATTATGTTAAACATTTTATATAAAAACTTTCTACCAATCGATCCAATCATACCTCTCCCGATCTATAATCTCCTCCTGTAACGATACCGTGTTTACTGAAATATTCCCAAGCTTTAATCGGGTAACCTCCGTGACAACCAAAACCACACAAATGGCAGCAAAAAGTTAATTCTTCTGCGGATAACAGTTGGTTGGATTCATAATTTGTGGCTATACATAAACGGTCGGCAAACGCTGAACTCGTGGCTAAGGCCTAATACAATTGTACGTACAGTTATTTCGTATATATATATAAATTTATATAATTCTATTAATTTAAACTTGAACTTATAATTATTCAAACGTACCCAGCACGATCCACAATTTCCTTGGTCACGTACTTGTCCGATCGTAATACAACGTCTCCATTCTTTCCTTGCGTCAAATTTTTTTGGAATTCTGTCAAATATATTATCATAAGCTTCGTCTTTTGATTTGTACATTTTAGGATTAAGTTTGTGTGCGGCTTGAACTCCTTTCGATCCCAAAAGTTTGATGATTTTTTCAATCGATGTTTTTGGATCGAAGTTAACACCGGCCTAATTGAATTGTTTTATCTTACAGTTGATATATTTATCATTGCTTATAATAATATAGATAATATTTCATATTTTAGAAATATGAGCCAGTGAGAATATAAAAATTATAATTCATAATTTATTTTATTTATTAAACGTGTGGCTGAGAATTATTGAATGATAAATTAATGATGTATTTCTGTATGTAATTTTAATTGTTTACTTAGTAATAAAAATATCGTGTATCAAAAAAAAAAAAAAAATTATGATTTTTATTTCCTTTGAAAATAATCACAATTTGGTAATCGTACATAAATTAATATTATATAACACCATAATTCTATTGAGAGAGTATTTATATCATAAACATTTCCAGGATTAAGAAGTGGAAAATCATAATATAATGAATCATTGTAACTATTTCTGTATGTTTAAATTTAAATAAAACGAAAAACTACATGAAAATAAAAATTAATTTTAACATGGTTGAAATCTAATAGTATAGATAGTACACTAACTATTTTTAATAGTATATTAACATAAATCAATTATAAAATATTCCTAGAAACAGTGGCTGAGTCCATTTAAAATCGTTTTTGAATATAAAAGTATATCATTGAATTCAGATTGATTATGTCCAATACCTACTTAACAACAAGGTACACTTAATATTCAAGCTTTTACTATAAAAAAAAAACGACTTCCTTGATTCCATTTTAATTAGGTATCTTCTTGATCAAAAGGTGAATGTGTATTCTAGTTTTAAATTTTTTTTAAATAATCATTATACAAACAGTTTATTATCATTTGCTTGTATAATTTTTGTATGCTATCACAATGTAATTTGTTAAGATAAATACATAGATTTGTTGTCCTAGTACTGAAAATATTAATTTAAATTTCAAAATTATTCAGTACTATATATATATTTTATTTTGTAAAATTTTTTTCAAACAAAAAAAAAAAATTGTACAACCACACAAAAACGTGAAAACAATTTTTCCATATGTGTCACATTACCATAGCTCGAAATGAGAAAATAATTCATCCATATGCTTTTAATTGTATACAAATTTATTTTTTGTGTTGTAAAAATTTTTAAGAATTAAGTACATAATATTGAATAATTTTTAAATTAAAATTCATATTTAGCAGTTCTAGTGTAAAGAACCTCAAATCAAGAAATATTATTTGATTTATTTTTATTTAAAATCATATTAAATTTTCTACTTTTTAATTTTAACAACAATCACAGTTTATGGATAATACTTATGAATAAATAATAAATATTATTTGTATCAACCGTATTATTTTTACAAAAATCAAAAAATTAGCTTGAAAGGTAAAAAAAAAAAATTGTTTTAACTGTTTAATCTCATATTGCGAATTGATCAATACGTTTAGTATACTCGTGTACGTATCACTTATTATTGTCAGTTCTTAATCAAATTAAATCTAACGAACATTAACAAACTTCTACTGATGTACGTTTTTCTCAATCATGCAGTTTTAATTTTTTTAATTTTATTATCTACATTAGGAATTAAATATTAACGGTTGTCATAATATAACAATACAAAGTGTTATATAATTTTATGTATGCGTAAAAGCAATACACAGTTTTATCTGATTTATCATGATACAAATAAAAATTATTCACTTATCTGATGTAAGTAGTTGATAAATTTTAAAAAAAGTGTTTATTTACTGTGTGCGCAATATCTTACCTTCCATGTCGTTGCTTCTTCGTTGATCTTTTCGATGAAATCTTCTTCTAGAAAATACGCTTGTTCTGTCGTATATATGCTGAACAAAATCACAGACAAGAAAGCCAATACCCTAGCCATCGTACCTATTGTATCTTCTAGAAACTGGTTGAATTTTTTTCCCGAAACTAAATTCTGATACAATAATGTGAAACGCTCAACGTATAATGTCGTCTGTTCACATAGATCGAAGTTGAACGATTAATGGTGGTTTACATCGTGTAAAATATGAATTAGTATTATAGTTGTACAATGTAGATACCTACATAATATTTTAATCCCGCTATTTGGATACATCGAATACAGATATGCAATATACCTATTAAATTGCTGTCACAAATGTTTCAAGGCAAAAACTCTTCAACATCAGAATCAAGTGTAACGCACTGCTTCGTATTTGTAAATCATATCATTATTTACGGAATAGAATTTTATTTGTAGGTTGAAAACCGAAAATTTATGATTTCAATATATTTATTACATGTTTTGTTGTAAAAGAGTAATACCCTGAAACTTGACATTTAGTTCCGATACGTCAATAGCATCTTTAGATTTCTACAAAACTATAAATTTTAATATTATCAATAGTACATAATGTTATGTATAAATGTATTCTCAAAAACACGCACAGTAAAAATATCTTTCTGAAATTCAGATTTTAGCGTTAACTCATTTTCATAAATGTATTTATCTATTTGACCAAATAAGTATTTATTTTAACTTCATGTCTGACGCACGTTTACGCAATAATTTTTTTGAAAACGACATCAAAACGCAAGAGTTGAGAGTTTCTTTTGTATCACCACCTCACTCTCTATACTGGAATAATTTTCAAGTTTTAGTGAAAAATAAAATATACATTTTTAAAACTTTTAAATAATGTTTACTCAATTGCATTTATTATAACAACAACGGTTGTATACAGACGTACAGTTATGAATAAAATGAAATATTGGTGATAATCTGAAGTGGGTACGGCTCAAAAATTGTATTGCAATCAAATAATACTTAATCAATGCATCTGATATTAAACTAACGACTGGCGTACATGCACGCACTGTGTCACGTTATGATTAATATATACTAATACATTTCTTGGTGAGACCGAGGTTCTAGGTCTAGGTCACTTTATGAAGTCGGACATTAAAAATGCGAAATAAGGACAATTTTTACAGTTGTAAATTTCGATTGACAATCGCGGAAACTTTTATAATTTATATATATTTAAAAAAACATATAGTATGAAATGTATTAAATATTATTTAATATATGACATGAACAAAGCCGAAGCAGTGGAAAATTCAAATATTATCAAGACTGATTAGATTTAAGCATCATTTGGTATTTAAGTATCTCTCATCTTCCAAACATAAGGAACGATTTTAGTTAAAACTCTAAAAAATTTAGTAGATATATATACCATTTTTAAATTATGAAAATATAATTGATTATAAATGTTTGAAATTATTTATCAAGATTTGCTTAAGTCATATACATTTTTCTTTGAACTTTGTGGTACAAGATATTTTTAACACATACAGATTACAGGAACTATAATATACTTTGTATACTAAATAGAAAACATTTTTAACATTATAAAATATGCATTTTTAATTGATCGTAAAAAATGTTCACGTTTGTATTTTAAACAATAGGCTATATAAATAATGACCGTTTACCAATTTGGATATTGTTTAACGGTTAACGAATATCGAGTATTACACTGTGTCCCATATAATAATAATTACATGTTTGGTCTATTTAATAATACTACAAATTATTACACATAAGTAATATTTCACGATGGCGTGAATTTATCATAATATTACAACCACACGATCGTGCTCACTCGAAAAAAATATTATCGCAGCGAACCGTAGTTGGTATATTGTCACAGTAGGTATATGTACTGAGAGCATCTGAAAAAATTAAAAATATCCAAAAATAATATAATTTTTAGTTCACCATTTTAAAAATGTCAATAATCACATTTCGAATACCTAACCATATTATTATAGAATTAATGGAGTGAGTATTCTTAGTAAATAATCACATATATATATATATATATATTATTATATAATAAATGGGCATGGCGATACGTCTTGCAACATGTATTGATATAATATGCATAATATATATAATATATATGGCATATTCATTTATGAACTTAATGCCCTGATTTAAAAAAAAAAACATACAAAAGGTACCATTATAACTGAATATCGTACTTATACATATATTTTACTCAACGAATCTAGTTTATTTATTATTACATATATTATACTAGTTATTTACCAACACATCGCGAATTATAATTATAATATAGTAAATAAATAACTTGAATTGCAAAGATTTTGTTGTATTATTTTATTTAACTTAATGTCGTTATTGTATTATATTCTTATACCATCGTTCGTATCACCCACCGCAGTCAACGTATAATTTTATAAATTATATAATCAAATGTTAAGTGTCTTAGATAGTTAAGTATATATCAATGATAACACTCATAAAGTCATAAGTTATACTAACTCATATACTATATACTTATAAATATGTATATATATATATATATATATATATACACACATATCATCTGTGCTATACGTGATTTACAATAAAGTTAATAAAATATTAAAACACGAAAAATACTATCTGTGTATTGTGAATTTGAGTGTTTTCGAAATTATATTTCATTTTGAAATAAAAAATAAATAATTGATTGTGGAGTTGAAGAAAATGCAGCCTTAACAATAAAAAAAAAAAAAAAACTCAAAGTTAAAATGAAGCTACACCACTCGAACTATAGCCCAAAGTCATTACCCAAACTTTTTCGCGTAATAATTATGGTATAAAATTATATATTATTATATGTGGTATAATGGTATATATTCATTATTCATCCTATTGTCACAGTAAAATTATAAAGGAACCTACTAATTATTAATTAGTAAACTGTACTGATTGTTTTTATTTATATTGTAACCTAACGTGTTTTAACCTAACCGATGAATTTAATTTTGGTTTCAAGTAACAGAATGAGAGACTCACAACAATTTTAATGCTTATTCAGCATTTATATAGGGCATTAAAGTACTTTTTAGGATTTTAAGGGCTTTAAAATTCCGGCCCTAGTAAGACATATTGTATTATACATTAGATACGTATAAAAAATAACTAATGAAATAATTATGAAATAAGTAACCAAATTTTAAATAAG
Source organism: Melanaphis sacchari (assembly GCF_002803265.2). NCBI lineage: Eukaryota > Metazoa > Arthropoda > Insecta > Hemiptera > Aphididae > Melanaphis > Melanaphis sacchari. Next base: position 972,788 of record NW_020271625.1, read on the forward strand.
TCTTAGTCAGTAAATATTAATAGGTTAATAACAATATTATGTATTTTGACATAGGAAACTAAATTAAGCTATGATAATAGGTATGTGTAATAAATAATAGAAGATGAAAAGGGATTATTCAGCGATGACCGTTCTATGTAGTTGCTATGTAGAACATTACAGTTTAATAAAGTACTTGTGTTTTAAATTGTGTGTATTTTATTTTTATTCGTGTGCGTCAAAGTGATCGGATTATACGTTTCGTATCAATGATACCGAGAGGAGCAAAATAATAATATGTCTATGTGCAAAGAGTATATATGTGGATAAAACATGTATTATTTTTATACGCTTTGAATCTATTAAAATTGTATAATGTTATACATTTATTATGTATAAAGAATAGCAAACGGACACCGATATATTGTGTCGTAATCGCAATACGAGGCGATTCAACGTAGGCACTTGATCCGTAATCTGAATAATGCATAACATATTCAGTAGAACAACGGAATCTCCTTGAATTTCGGCAAATACGTTTAAACTACAATATTATAATTAAGGTTAGGATTTATATGCAATACAAAATGATAAAATATACATTTAATTTTTAAAAATATTCAAAAATATATGTTAAATTTTGTCAATCCTTAAATAGCTTTGTAACATATTGACACAATAAAGTATTTTAAAAGTAGATTTGTAAACTTCACTAGGTAATCGATTCTTCAACAAATTTTACTAACTTAGTACCTTCACTTTGAATTTTAGACATTTTTCGAAATCGTTTACCTATTTAAATGTTACAATAAATGTCACATGAACATTTATATCTACATTCTACACGACAAACACGCGTACACTAATGATTTTTTTAATTTATTTATTTAAAACAAATAATCACTTAATTAACAATTCTATAGTACGTATTAAAATAATATTTTATCATTTACTCGATATAAACAACCGTATCAGTAATGAATAGAATATAAAACAATAATTATTTTTCTTCATTAAATATAAATGCAGTCTTATATTCAAAACTTTTAAACATACAATTTTATAACGCATTTTGATTAAAGTATGCAAAAATATAAATTTAAAAAAATCTTTCTTTTTAATCCACTATGAGCCCAACCATGGTTTAATTAAGGCAACTAGTACTATATGTATAAGGACTTCAAAGAAAATATGCTAATGTATAAAAATCACAATTCTAATTATAATGTATAGAAGTAGCCGTTGACAGCGCGATTTTAACTTACATCGTTAATTTATTAGGTAGGCTTCTACAATATTGCATAGCTACTGCATTAATTACTTACGATTATATAACGTCATGAATAAAATATACAGTTCAAAATCATATAGAAAACCATACATATTGTATTATTAAAATAGGTCATAAGCTCATGATCAATATACTATACGCATCGCAGATACTTACTAATTAACATATCGACTCGAATATAATCTTTATAGGAGGACTAGTCGGTACGTTTTTGCCATAAATATTGCATTTATTATTTAATTAAATTAATAATAATACCTAGCTGATCTTACACAACGTTTCCCGAGATATATTAAATGCTGTAAATCTATCCCTTCTTAACCCTGTTAAATGCAAACGGCAAAGAGTTAAAATAAAGTTAATGATTATTTTAATCAAATAGAAAATAAAGATAAAAATTATATCCACTCATAATAACTATTTTAATTTCAACAACCAATGACAAAAATAAAGAAATTTAAAACTATGATAGTTTTTCTTAAACTCAATAAATTCAATATTTATGAAAAGTAAAAATGAATGAAAAAAAAAATGTTATGAAATTTGATGAAAATAGTAGATTAGCATAAGAGTCATCTGTTTAAAGCCTTTGATTTTATGTAATTAGATATTATTATACTTATTAAAATTGTAGCTGGTCTTGCAAGGTGAAGCCTGACAAATTTATTAAATAATGCCAGTGAATTTACCTCATGTGTTCAATAAAATTATACCTAATTAGAAAAATTATTTTATTTACTGTACCAACATTTTACTAAATACAATTCACAACATAAAGAAACGAAAAAAATCTTTGAAATTGAATTATGAAAATATTTTTCAAAATTGACATAGAATTATTTGATAAATATAAGTTTTAGATTGAGAATATGCATACCTACTTATATTTTGGGCTATGTCTCATGTATAGTTGTGTATGTTGATATCTATTTTTATCTTCTAAAAAACAAAATTCTACCAGCACATAAAAATAATTTTTAAAACTTTGAATGATAATACACAGCTGAGTAAATAATGTTGAACTATAAGAAAATTATTGTTTGCATACGTTAGTAATTATATTATTACACAAACGAGTTCCAAATTTTGAATAGAGAATTTTGAAATATGCTCAAAAACCAATAGGCACAAAGTCAATGAAAGGGTAATGACATGAAAGGTAATTAATGAAAAATTTTTATTCTCGTCAAAATATACGATAATTAATTGTACAAATGTGTGACATTGAATCATAATATTATTTATGTATATTGAATATACATATTTATGAATGCATTCAACAATTTTATATTTTAAAACAGTTAAGAAGTACAATTCAAACTTGTAATTATTTTAATCGATTTAATGAAAAACTGGATTTTCATAAAAATTCTTGTTTTTTGGTATTGTTTTTTTCTTCAAAAGGCGATTACATAAAAATAAATAAATAATTACAAGTCAATAAAAAACACGTATCGTTGTAAAATCAATACATTTTTACTTTCTCCGCTTAGAATCTAAAATATTTATACGTTCAACTTCGTGTTACCTTTTAAATTACTTTTACTTTTCATCTGAGAAGGTCGATTTATATGATTGTAAATCATAATTTTAAAATTAAATTATAAACATGGTAAAACAGCCTTTAAGGACGTTTTCAAAATTTTATTTTTATTTTTTTAAATGAAGGGGTCAACAGTTTTCCATTATACATAAATATACTTTATAAATATTATAATTTTTTTTTTTAGATAAATGTATATCCACAAGCAAATAAGAATATTTTTTTAACTCACTTGCTTGTTTATTACTCAACAACACGCTGACATATGCTATCAGCTCTTATCTACTATAAACTTATTGGTTTTTTATTTATTGTGTTAAATTATTTTAACTTATGTACTTGTAAGCAAAAAAGGTATTGAATAGATAACATTATAAAGATACATTAATTATTTATTTAGATACTATTTATGTCATAAATCGTTGTATTAAACTACTATTATTATTTATTATGTGTCAGGAAGAGGTACGGAGATACTCCACAAAATTTTGGTCTAATTAGACATTGATATGAAATTATTTTTATATAAATTTTAAACCTTATGTTTGTTCATTACTATAACTCTATAACTAATTTTGTAACTACCTTTAATTCAATTTCATGATGATATAACCGAGTTTTTTTACACCAATGCGTGCAATCAACAAATTTGGAGAAATTTTAATTTTATTTCAATGTGCAAAAGTACCTACTTGTAAAATACTTTTATAGGTATATGAAGCAAACAGTGGAAAAATGTTATATTGACATATTACACAAATACACCATACATTTCTATAAAATAATGATTGGTAAATAATATTTGAACAGTGATTGATAGCAATATACTTGTGCTGTTATATGAAATGGGATTTTGTAAATTATATGTCTTGTTAGTTCATACTTACAATGCATGATAATGGTCAAAAAACATTATTCATGTCAGATTTAAAAATACTTTTCGACTAGTCTTCACAATAATTATTTGTTTTACGATGACGCATCCGCCTTAGAAGTGGAATATTATTTAAGATACTATTATACATAAAATAATTTATCGACTGTACAGAAAAACAAACCTGATTAGTATAATATTTCTAATAAGAGTAAAAATTTACTATTATTTAAATTGTTTCAAAAGTTCTGTGTATAAAAAAAATTTAAATATTTTAGGCACACAAAATGTGTAATAAATCTGTTGTAGATTCTACACACTTTGGTGCAAATGTTAAACATAATAATTATTGTGAATTGATTTTGAGCTGGGAGAAGATTATTACTACATATTAATTTTACATTAAACGATAATAAAAATAATAATAACTACCTAGATATTATTTATTCCTATATACTTTATAGTAAAAATCATAATGATTAGTAGTAGAATTTTCAAGCGGTGCAACTGTTTATGCTCATGAGAAGGATGGGTAACACTAATATAACACGAATGCTTAATATGTTTATTGTAATAATTTATTTTTGTGGAGTACATATTATGTAAATATGAATTTAGTCAAAAATAGAGGGTACCCCGACAAAATATCGCCAGTAAAACATCGCAACAAAAACGTCACGAAACCAATATATCGTAAAAAAATAATATCGCCGTAAATTATTATCGCGTCTGTTATATCTAAATACATCAATTAAAAATAACAAGACAGTCACTTGGGTTGAACGAATAAAGAAAGTAGTAATAGATTATCATAATCGAAAGTTTAAAGATCATCTTCAAGGTATTTCATTTAAAATATATTTCCATTAATTAATATACATTTTCATTATTTATTTTTTTTAATACTTGTATCAATTTTATTACATTATACATATTTTTATCATTTTTATTAATTCTACTATATATTTTTATAACAATATTATATGCTTTGAAATATAAAGTTATTTATAACTATTATAAAATATCAATCAATTATCAATATTATTTATTTCTAATTAAATTACTGCTGTACCTCATACTGGCGATATTTATTCTATGCGATGTATTGGTTTCGCGATATTTCAGTGGCGATATTTTGGTCACGTGATATTTTACTGGCGATATGTTTTTGGTGATCCAAAATAGAAAGATTATTTTTACATATCAAAAAATGGTTCATTTAACAAAATATTCAATACTGTTAATATCATAATATATAAAATAATGTCAATATAACTGATAGTTTTCTTAAGACTACTAATATGTTCTAGCTAAAACATTAATCTCTATAAGATCAAAAAAAAAAAAAATCAAAAAATAATCTGTAATATATATGTTTAATTTAAATTTGATAGTAAATCATAGCATACTAAAAACGATTCTTAGCGAAGACTTATACTAAGTTATATTTAAGTTTATATTTTACAGTAAATTTAATTAAACTAAAAAAAAGTCACAAAAAAAAAACAAAAACTAGTGAAGACAACACAGGGTGTATAATGCAAGTTTCCATAGAGCGGTGTGAAAAGGTTCATAGAACAAATAGCTTAAAATGAGGCTAAAAATTCTAGGAAATTCAATAGAAAATAATTATTTACGAAATGGTGAAAATTTTAAAATATCAATAACTGATTAATATTTTTTTAATTACAAAAATTAAATTAAATCGTTTGAGAATAATTCGTCATTTTATATTTGAATATTATACAATTTCACCAAAATATTTTTATTGAAGAATCGAACACCTAATTTTTTTTTTCCAATTAAAGAACTTAAGACGAAATTCACATTAAACTTTCAAACAGTAACTATTAAAATTGAAAATTGGATGAGTTTTTAACTAAATAAAAATTTACAAATGTTCATAATGTTTATAGTTTCATTGAATTCCACCAATATTTTAACTTAAAATGCTTATGTAAAAAAATTGACATTATACAACAAATATATTACACAATTTTTTTAATGTATAAACCTTTTGATGGACGTTGTATTCAATTGTTATATTTTATTAATGAGTATTTTATCATAAATAAATTGTTATAGATATATTTTGTGATTTTGTGCATTCTTTTTTATTTTTTTTATTTATTGATTTTTAATTATGAAACCAATGCCACTATATTTTAATTAATTTAATGTTCTACCCAAAAACGAATTCAAATAATTTACGTGAAGACATTATTCAAATATTCATTTAACAGAAAAAAAATCATATAGAAAATAACTAACTATTTAAGCAAAATTATTTAATTTTGAATTACCTATTCATTTTCTAATTTCCTCTGCAGTAATTTTTCTTTTAAACTTATTAAGTAGGTAAATGATAGTGACTAGACATAATAATTAGATATATATTCGCTAATAAGTTTTATATTATTATATGTCTACTAAAAAATTAATAAAAACAAAATTTTAAATAATAAAATTAATTTTAATTAAACATTAAAATACAGTATGACAGAATTATTCTTAATTTAATTGGTAACTAGGTACTACAATTAGTTAACCACTGGTACACCGCCAGTAACTGAATTATCGACACCACATTCGTTTGTGCCTCGTTGAATTTTGAAAAGACCTTTATCACCCCACTGTGGGTTCCACGAGTTGACCATTAACCAATACGGGATTCCATTTTCTTCACCCCAACCGATTAATTTCACGGCATGTCCTCCCAAGTATGTTGCATTTTCCGATTTTACGTAAACACCTAAAATCCATCGTCAAATTAAAATTTAAAGTACGGTTACAACGACATTATAAAAATGTTTGAATGAAATGCCAAATGTAAATTATTAATATCATGATAAAATGTGTTATTATCATGTCTGGTTCGTGTTTACCTGACTTGTAACTGGGAAAATCGTCGTATACATCAAACGATGCTTCAACTGGTCCGTAAGTCAAAACGTCTTTTTGGATGGTATTATAAGTTAGGTAGTAAAAGTCACGTGCTATGAACATTATTTAATAAATTAAACACATAATTGACTGTACGTTATAAAATTTGTAAAAATAAGCCATACTATATCTGTGATCGTTGCCAAAATCGAGGTCCTGATTTCCGTAACACATTCTCGTGCATCTATGATTTTTTTCCCTTGGTTTACCAGCGCATGTATTATTACCATCTTTGTCACGTGGGCAAGGTGGAACTCGGTATGGCTCACATCCCTAGAATATATATGTGTTACATAAGATTCGATTATACAGCAATCGGCGTATAGTCCAAAATAAGTTTTCGTTACTTTAATGGCTTCAAATCACCAAAATAACTACAAAATATATCATAAACTGTGCATTTATCATTTTCTATAAGTATTTAGCGTTACGTCATTTTGCCAGGTACATCGTATTATATAATATAATAATCAATAATCATAAATTTTAACAATTTTGTAGAATCATGATAGTGGACGGAAATTTTGAAGTTTAATGAAATTATTACCACGAAAAGATTTCAATATTGGAGTTAGTTTCTAAAACATACGTATCCTTCTAAAGCTCCAAGTTTTTATAAATAATAAGCACACTAAATGGTTAAATTAATTTTAAAATGTATTTCTTAAAAAATTATTGTTCTTTGTAAAGAATAATTCAAATTCTCTAAATATTCAACACGCATCTATAAATTATACAACTCTACTTGGCAATGTCTAACTAAATCTATGCAATTGTTTTATGTACCCTGCTAACTTACAGATATATGACCTATACGTGTTGTCTATTCTATAGTAAGGTGCTAATATAACTTACTATATTACTAATGATATTATTATCACTTATTATTATACAATATAACATCAAAAAGTATAATACAACATTTTTGGGTTAAGTTACATAGAATATAATATATCGGTTTGATTATTCCTCATTGGCCAACAAAACCAACTCGGACTATTTCACCAAATGATTGATAAAATATTATAAATTATTATAAATCATTAAAAATAAAAATAAGATAATTTTCAGAAAATAATATATATCTATTATTTCTTCGAACTGATCGCTACATATAATATACCTCTCCAGATCTATAATTTCCTCCCGTGACCAGACCGTGTTTACTGAAATATTCCCAAGCTCTGATCGGGTTGCCTCCATTACATCCAAAACCACACTTGTGACAACAAAACGTTATCTCTTCGGCGGACAATAATTCATTGAAATCTCCATCTGTGGCCACGCACAAACGATCGGCGAATGCTGAGCTAGTTCCGAAAGCCTACGAATAGAATGTCATAGATATAATAAATGTATTTTAAGATTTTTATCCGTAAACAAGACTGCCAATAAACGAACCCAACAAGAACCACAGTGTCCTTGGTCGCGAACTTCTCCAATTGTACGGCAGTGTCTCCACTTTTTCCTTGCGTCGAATTTCTTCGGGATCCAAATATTTTCGTAAGCATCATCGTCCGTTTTAAATAAATCGATACTCGCCTTCTTGGCAGATTCTACCCCTGTAGATCCCAACAGCTTAATGATATCTTCCTTTGACGTGCTCGGATCGAAGTTAATACCAGCCTAATGAACATAAATCGAGTAGAGGTCAACAATTAACATTGATCATAGTATATTTGTTTCTATTTATTTCATAAAATTTTACCAAATCTCAGTATTTTGTATAAAAAATTCACTAATAGTAGTTCAGTATTATATAATTATACTCAATATAATACTATAATAAAAATAGTATAAATAGTTGAATTGATTAGCATTGTTTCCCTCCATCCCCTTCTAAACATTTTATTAGATCATTACACCGCAAAAAATATGAAATATTGCAATTTATTAATGCGTATAACCTGCTTTAAAATTAAAATATGGAAAAATATCAACACCTCCAATAGCAGACAGTAATAATAAATTGCAAAATCTACATAAGTCTCTTTTTCTTAGAATTTGTCAAAGCTATGCCAATGCATTAATTAATGTAAAAACTGAAATAGCTTAAGTTGTTTTCGATGCACAACAATTGAGTCTATATTGATATATCATTTTTACTACACTTAACAATTTAAATCTACAATGTTACAAATGTGTGTGTGTAAAAAGTACGAATCAAACTAATCAAAAAAAAAAAAAAACGTATTACTTTAGAACTAGAATATTTTATTTTATTAATTTTTTTGGTTTTACAATAATTTTGTGCAAGCTATTACTAATTATATACAAATCATATCGTAGGGTTTAATTAATGGCTTTGGTTTACCCGGGCCATATAATCTTTATTATATACCAGTAATACTGACGTACTGTGAATATTCAATCAATTAAAATAATTCAGATAATTAAATAAATGATAAATATTTTTTGAAGTATTGAGTGTTAATTGATAATTTTAAAGTAAAAATCTTTTATTATTTTTTTTTTTTTTGTAAACATGATGCTCTTATGGTCTTATATTATAAACACAAAAAATTGCGTATAATATTAAGAAAATTTATAAGCAAAAATGTGACAAGTTTAAAATTAAATTGCACCCATATTCTCCGCATATATATATTATAAATAAAGCACATATGATATTGTTATACTAATATATATGTCATATTATTATATAGGTACCTTCCAGGTTTTGGCTCCTTCATTGATCATATTGATGTAATTTTTCTCCAAGAAATATGCTTGTTCAGACTGATATACGCTAAATAATACCACGGACAACAAAATTGCTAATCGAGCCATTTTATCAGTTTGGCTGGAAAATAATTATATAAGATAAAACTTAACGAAAAAGAACCTGTTGCAGCAATTACAACAGAAACCAGTGAGCTTAACGTTCCCAATCTCCGACTATTTATACTATACTAATATCAAGTCAAGTAGATTTCCAAGCTCTTAAAGATTATCGAGTGTCCAAATAATAAATAACAAAAACTGATATCAAATTTTCAAATATTTAATTTAAAATAGTATGTAATATATAATTAAATATCATTACTTACCTTTTTAAATTCAATTTTGTTTCAACACTTGAAACATGGTTTTGATTGTGTTTGCACTAATATATTATTAATTATTATCAGACATTTGTAATTAGAAATATAGTAATAACAATATGAATTATTACGATTAATATAGACTAAAGTATTATTGATTTTTAAAAATGTTTCAATAATATTCTAATCACGGCAATTAAATAATTTTTACAAAATTGAAGTGTGAATGATAACCACCTAAAACGGTATCTACCGCTTATCTCTAATATAAATATTTTATACAATATAATAAACCCAATGCGCATTAAACATTATAATAAAATATACTTAATCGACACATTTTCTATTTAATCGATTAAAAAGTGAGCAGTTACTAAAAATATTTGCAAAAAAAAAAAAATATAGAAATCCATAACACAAATCAACTTAAAATTTATTTTATAAAAAAAAACATATGATACATTACCTTTTATTTATATATAAATATTGTTATTATCCTTTTAAATTTTACCATTAACTTTTTAAAATCAAATGATTTATAGGTGCAACACAGTTTAAAATTTTAACATTCAAACCAAATGAAAATTGTTTTCTGTGATTCTAGTATCTATTATTATTATTATTAATTCTATATAATACCAACCTATAGTATTATAGTGTATTTAGGGAGATCTTAGGAGGAAATTTCCCTGACAGCCAAAATAAAATTTCTAGTCTTATAAAAAGAATCCACTACTAAGGGTTCAAAGTGCCAAATAACAAAGTTTTGTAAACAAATTCATGATAAGTCTCGTTTAAGGGCATTAAAATATGATAAATTTCTATCGGGTATTATGGAAAACTACATCGTCTTACACCTTATAATTCTGTCTATGTAGAATTAATGAAAAAGCACTACTTCATTAAGTATCTGGGATGTCATATTCCTAAATACGCTATTAATGGACATTGCTTCCAAAGTTATTAAGAAAATTCAATATAAAAAAAAAAAAGGATAGACAAGTGAGTATCATTTCCCTGTATAATAGGTGTCGACTAATTATGATATAAGTTGATTTAATGCAAAACATCGCAGTTATTATATTATTAGTTTTTATTTATTTTAACAATATATATTTATACCATATTATAATATTGTTATACATTTTTGATTCAATACCACTTAAGTCTAGCGCACAGAGGGAGGAGGCACTCTTCCGATATTTTTTATTTATTGTTCTAAAATTGAAATCCAAGAACATGAAGACTAAAATAAAAAACTAAGTAACTAAAATATTACTAAAATAAAGTATAATTTTTCTAAAATATGTAGTAGTTTTTTAAAATAAATTAAATTTATGAGGAAACATTTATTGTGATATAGGTAATAGTTAAATGTTACATAAATAAAAATAAACTTTATTTTAGAAACTAATATTAAATTCAAGGAAAAATATTAAAAAAGAACCCAAAAGTATTTTAGTCGCCCCTGAAATTCAAGCCATGTACATCTATATGAATACCGACTAACCTTTTAATTGTATAAATAGGTTTATGGTTTAATAATATCTTATATCTGTATTTTAAATATTTTGGCCCAGATATAAGAAAAACTTATGTAAGATCTTGCATCAAATTTTTAAAAGAATTTTGACTCAGTTAATCATTAAATATAAAAAAACTAAAAAAAATCAAAAATATCTTATACTTATAGCTTAAAAAAAAGTTAAAATATTTTTATAACTTGCATAGAAAATAATAATACAAATATTTGGTAAAAATTCAATTATCCGTGGTTATTTTTAAAAATGTGACTGCTGCAACGCTTCTAAAAAACTAATTTTACTTTTTATTCACTATAGATATTTTTAAAATATCCTGATTAAAGTTATACTTTTTATATACCTCACCCCACAAATCCATTAACAAATAGTTCTACAGTATTGACTTATAATAGTTATTACTTGTTTGAAAAAAATAGTTTAAACTATACTAAATTACCAATAGTTAAAATATCCTTGATATTAAAAATGTATATAATATAGAGTCTAACACTACCGCTACTCAAAATCATTTGGATTCAAATTGGTTACACAACTCACATTCATTACAGAGATACTTCACGGATCTTGACAAATTGAATATTTTTATTTCATTATTTACTAAGTATTTAAAATTTACAAAAAGATCGAATGTATTATTCTCGTAAATATTTAATAAAATCGAAAGTGTGCTCAATCACCGTAGGGATAATTAATCTACCACCCATTAATGCAATAATCAAAATTTGCAACTAGTAAATAAGAAAATACTGAATCTATTTTTAACACGTTAATTTCATTTACTACCACCCTAAAAGGACGTAATTTGCAGTATTGATGCAGGATATACAAATGTAGACCAAAATTTTAAGTTATCCTATGTTACATACACCGATGCACTATATAATTTATATAAATATGTACAATTAATTCACAAAAATGATTATTTTACAAAAAAAAATTACTTCTTATTTTAATATTTAATATACTATTTCTTAACACATAAATTGTTATTTGTATTGTTGTTGATGTATTTCATTTCTGCCATTAGCTTATAAATTTATGAGTAAAACCAGCAATTAATATTTCATTTATAAAATAGACCAATAAATTTATTGAAGTATATTTTAACATTTAAAGTAGTTAGTCAATGAAATCACACCTGTTTTTGTACAATTTGTTTGTTTTAAAATATTAATAAGTTGCAATTAAAGTGAAGAGAACGATATTTTTATAGTTATTTGTTCTGCAATCTATAGGTACATATGTATTGGCCTAATTAATATTTAATTTTTGCTTGCCGTTAATTTAGCACACCTACCAAATAACTGAAATGAAGAATCAGCAACAGCTTTAATAATATATACGATTTTCCTTAAAATAAGATACAGAATATAGACGGTGTACCCTGTACTCTTCTGACACTACCTATGCATTTTTTTAAATTTATACAAGTTAATATTTATTATTAACCAAATATATGAGATAGGTACCTATGACTTAATAACAAATAATAAAAATAATGTACCTATATAGCCATATTAACTTTTATCGATAAATTAATTTTACACAATATTAATATTATTTAAATTATAAAATACGAATATTGGCGCAAGTGTTATTTGTTCATATATATATATATGTGTATGTGTGTTACTACTTACTAATTACTATCTATTGCAACCACTTAAAATTAACCCTACTTAAGCTACTGAGTGTAGATATTAAATAGTTAATTTATTAAGCTCAGTATGAAGGCATATTCAATTCACTATTTTTATTACCAAAATATCTATTACATAAAACTTAAAAATTGAAGAAAACTATAGGTACTTCACGAATATAATAAACATATTACATATAATAGGCATATTCATAAAAACTAATAATGTTTGACGTGCTGTGCTTTATAATACTAATCGTAATGAAATTGTCATTGTTCAATTTACTGGAAATATAGGTCAAGTGAGATGCCCATTAGGCGCAATTTTATTATTCTCCATTGTGCTGCAATGTAATATTTACCTGTATAATATACTTTTCAATTAACATTGTTTTAAGTTATAGCTTATAATGATTACCTAGTGTTTATTATTGTAATATTTACATTACAATAATACAAATAATAATTTATCGGTACGTATCAAGACGGTGTGGTAGCGTGCCGCCCAATTACACACACGACGAATCGATTTAATTATTACATGTCTGTAAAATAATATATCCACGGTAATAACACTAATAACTAATAACTTTAATACGCTGCACGCGTATATTGTTTGATGTTTAAATTAAAATGCAAAACTCAACTACAACAAAGCTCTAATAAATTAATTTCAATTTTGACTTCGGAGTATAATTGAACAATTCGCGTTTGTAGATTGGTTTTTGATATTTATTATAATGAATTGATGTGAACGCAGTTCTGCTGATCTGGTATAAGAAAAATATAAGAAGCTATCCAATTTTAAAAAAAGTTTAACAGTTTAAAAAAAAACTTATTTTGCTTGCGATTAAATAATTATTTTCATAATTTAATTACCTATTTGATATATTTAAAAATAATTTAATAAAACAAAAAATCGATTTTGTTTTATTATATTTACGATACAATAAAAATTACCTATGTAATATAATATTTATTATAATTTTCAATCAAAATACTTTAATTTATCACTAAATATTAATATTAGCATTTTCTAGACGTCATGATTAATTTCAAAATATTTTGGCTCATTTTATGCTATTTATAAACATATGTATTTATTTTTTTTTAAATTATAAAAAAAAGAAAAATGTAAGGGAATTCAATACAAAATTATATTGAAAATACAAAAACACAATATTTTTTGCTATTAGCTTTTTATTTTTCTATTATTATGAATTTAATCAAAATCAGAAAAATACAAAAATTATATTAAATTTTTTTTGATGTGTAAACATCTACACGCGCTTCTGACAAAAAATGTATGGCTATAATAATTTCGTGTTATCGAATGAAACAGCGTTACCGTAACAAATACAAGTTCAACAAATATCAAAAACTTTCAATATAAATTAAATTAATACTCGGTAAGTATTTTTAGTTTCTCGCTTTTCAACTTAGGTATATTTGAGATAGTTCACACATGAATTTCGTTTTGACTTACAAAAATCGAACATTTTTGCGTTTATATAAATTATTACTATTGGTTACATGCAGATTATATTAATACTTACTAAGTTTTATAATAATTAAAAATATGATTAATTTTTTAATTTTTTTTTCTTACAATATATAACCCGTCTTACAAGAAAAAGCAATTAAATAAATATACATTTTTAATACATAAAAATAATCTTCAGAGTGATGATTTTTACTATATTTGACAGGTCGAGGTGTATAGTGTCAGTGGTTTCACGTCAACAACGTCTAACAATTATGAATTATGGCATTGCAGTGAACTGTGACTGTTTTTTGAAGTTTCTTAATCTTTAACTTTCGTTTCATAAATATTGACGCGATTATAAATATCATTACAATGCGAAAACAGGGACTAACTATACGAATTAATGTAGAAGGTAAAAGCTAAACATAAAATTGTAGTTAAAACTTATAAATTGTTTAATTTTAACGCTCTAATAAATTTGATAATAAAATAAAGAATAATTAACATGTATTTTCTACTAAAAATTAAAAAAAAAAAAGTTGAGCATAAGTTAATATGTTTTTTCGACTCACCAAAGTTCAAAGTTTATCGACATTGAATATTTTTATATAAATTAACGATTTCACCTTAAACTATTTTTGTTATATTTTTGTAATTTGAAAAGTATTAACTATAAAATCATGAAATATTACGCAATTACAATTAAACTATTATTAAAATACCATTTTCTATTATGAAATTTTTCAAAATATTTAGATAATTTTATGCTATTTATAGGCATTTAAAACTATCTATTTGTTTTATTTTTTAAAGTGTTGATAAAAATGTTCATGATAAGTTTTTACTTGAAAATTTAATAAAAAATTTCACATACTTTTCTCTACTAGAAAATTACTCAAAATATAAAGGTGCAGTTTATTTATTATACGAATTTTAAATTTAAATATTGAATGAATCTTTCGAAATTACGAACATTTTCAGATTATTTTAAAGTTAAAAATAAATATTAATAAACTATCAATTTCAAAAATATAATTTAAGAAACTATTTTAGTTATTTTGTTTTAATTCAAAAAGTAATCTTATAGATTTAAAATATTTCACCATAACGGCATAACATATTTCATTATACACAAATTAATTGTTTTGAAATTTTGAAATATTTAAACTCATTTCAAACTAGTTTCTCTACTGTTTATTGATATTAACTTAAATTAACGACAACTACCTAGGAAGTAATACAAAATATTATAGGTATGATGTATATAATTAATTCAGAATTGATAATACACGACAATTTAAATTATAACATTAAATTTAAATTGAACACTCCCATTACAATGAAATACAAAATAGACAGTTCCAAAGTACACAGCAGAGCCATTACCGGTACTTGCCTCCTGTTAAATTTTGAATGGAACGATGATGTGTGTTTTTTTATCTATCCTTC
Source organism: Melanaphis sacchari (assembly GCF_002803265.2). Taxonomy (NCBI): domain Eukaryota; kingdom Metazoa; phylum Arthropoda; class Insecta; order Hemiptera; family Aphididae; genus Melanaphis; species Melanaphis sacchari. Next base: position 988,580 of record NW_020271625.1, read on the forward strand.
ATCAACTTTTGAGGTAGTAAAAATGAGGAAAATATTTAAAAGTAACATATATCTAGTTAATACTTTAAGGGTCAAAAGTAAAATGTTCCCAATACGATTTTTTATAATCGGAAAAACAAAAAAAAAAATAAAGAAAAATAGGAAATTTTACGCAAATTGATTTTTTTTTTTTTGTAACTTGAGAACAAATTGTTGTAGACACTTAAAATATTCACAAAATGGTTATTTTATCATTTTCTATTTATAATAATTATTTTTGAATATTTCGATTCTTTTTAAACTATTTATAAGGATGAAAAATTTTCAACTTTTTTTTTTTTAATTTTTTCAATTAAAAATAATTTATTAGCAATAAATTATTGAAAATTTAATAGAAAGCAACTTCATAAGTCACTAATTTTTTAATTAAAAATATTGAAAATACATAGCCACAATATTTTTTTCATAAACATTTCAATTTAATATTCATAAAAATCTTAAAAATATACAAATTATTTTGTAATTAGAAATTCATAAAAATTATTATTTTAATACCTAAGATTTAATAATGTATACAAAAAAATAACGTCCATCATAAAACGATGTTTATGACTTTATGAGTATTTCAAGTTCAAATTTTTACGACATTTCATATTCACATGTGAAATATTAATTTTCTTATTGAAACAATTTTCAATATTTTGTTGTATTTCAAAAAGAAAAAAAAATAATAGATAATTTAAATTTTCATCAAATTATAAAATTTTCAAAATATTTAAACTCTTTTTAAGCTATTTATAGATATGAGAAAAATGTATTGTTTTTTTTAGTTATTAATAAAAAAAATCTTCACTAGGTCAAAATTTTTGAAAATTTATTACAAGATCCTACACAGATGTTTTCATATCTTTTTAAAAACATTATAAATACAAATATATTATTCATTAAAAATGCAAAAAATAATGCAAACTGTTTTTAGTTAAAAATGCATGAAAATTTTTATTTTAATATTTAAGCTTTGAATATCAAATACAAGAAATGAAACCATAAAATTTTAAATTGTATAAAGATAATTATATTTTATAGACATTTTAAGTTTAACATCGAACGAAATTACTTATTTAAACGATAAATAAAGATTTTAATTATTTTTTTTATAATTTAAAAACATAATTCAAGGTAACTTATAGAATATAGAATCTACATAATATATTATATTATTATTAACTTTACTCTATGCGCAACGACATTTTTAATTTATTTTAAAATATTATTATTTATTTATACTATGAATCTATTTTTACGGTTTTACGGTATTTATAGAAAGATGTTATTACATTAATTATTTAAGTTTATATAATATGATATAAATATGTATTATTATAATAACTAAATATTAATAATAAAATAAAAAAGCAATATTTTTGATAAAATTTATATCAATCTATTATAATACTAAAAATAAAATAAATATTATATCAAAAAATATACTTATTAGTGATGTTAGCTGATAGACCGTCTCCACTCAGAATCCTTTTTCATATAGAATAATACATCATTGAATTCAAATTTTATACACCCAGAATAGTGTCTTAATTGACACCTAATGTATAACTGAGCGGTATTTACTTACCTATCTTTTTTAAAACTATGTTTAAAAGTTTTTGTTTGATAAAATAGTGTTAACTTCAGCAGTAATATTACAACAACGAAATAAGCTATGAGTTATAGTAAAGAAACCTTCAGTTTTGAAAACAACCTTGCATGCAAGTATATATTGTAGTCTAGACTAGAAAAACTGATGATTATATCAAATACACATGATTTTTACTTAAAAAAATAATTTGTAAAAATTAAAAAAAAAATACGAACAAAAAATGATCATCCATCCATAGTGTATCAAAAAACTTCTGGCTAAGCCGAAGGAATCTTGATAGAAACCCACGACTGTCAGCGGTCGTAATAGTACTATGAGTCAAAAAAATGTGTTATTTAATTTAAAATATTTATCATTTGTAGTAAAATTATTTACAAATTATGGTTGTAATTTTAATGGATTTAATAAAAATTTGAATTTTAAACGTACCTAAAGAAAATGTATACCTATATATTATTTGTATCTAAACAAAACGATTTTTATCATTATTTATAAAAATTAAAAATTAAAATATAAAATTTTTTATATTTATCCTACTATTTTAAAATTGGTATTGAGTATAGAAAATGGTTATTTACTTAAATAATAATTTTATATTTCAATAAATTTCACAATTAATATTAAATTAAAAAAAAAAAAACTAAAAATATGATTTTATGCGTAAAATATTAAATTTATAATGAAATTTAAGCTCAAGCGCTCAGAAAAAATAATTGTCGAATCACAACAGTACTAAAACATTTATAACTCTTGTTAAACAATTATATTAAAAATAAAACCTTGTACTAAGTTGTTAGGCTCTAGGCATGAACAACAAAAATATTATGAATTTTTAACTAGGTACAAAATTTCGAAATAATTTTAAAAAAATTCATTAAAATTTAAAAACTGGCCGTCCCTTAAAGTTGACTAGTTGATAGTTTCTGCTGAGAGCACTTTGGCCGGACTATTACGATCTTATATACAATCTTCAGAATGCCGATATTCACGTCAAACTATCATTATGACATGCGGTAAGTTATAACTATCTTTGTGAAGTATCACTTTGGCATTATAAGGCATAAAGACGCAATAACAAATATTATTATTATTTTGATTTTGAGGCATGGGTCTCGTGTAAATATTCCATAATCCAGACGACCCGTTAACTGTACAATAATAAAATATAAGTAGAGTAAACTTCTTAATACCTAAACTTATTATTTATACAGGTAATGTTATTATAGTAAGAAATCTATTATATTACATAGTTAATGAATCATTATGATATTTATTTTCGTTTAATACAGTGGTTTTTAACCTATTTAACAATGTAGCACACTTCTTCTTTTACAAAATTTTTGCGGCACGCCAATTCATATAATGCGTGAAGCATATATTTTTATATATACATATAAAATTAACTCGATCAATAGATTTATCTCGGCACACTTCTAAGGCGCTCAAATACGTTATTGTACATGGTCTGTATATTATGCACGTTGCACTTAATCAATAGTATTATTATCTTTGGTTTTAGATTTAATTTTTTAAATTATAATATTAAAAAATATTTAGCCCTCCCCCCTTCCAAACACTGAATCCGTCTCTAGACATTATAATCAGATGGTGCATTGACATTATATTATTGTGATGTTATTATTCCAAAAACGTTATTAATACGCATCACGTCAATTGCACGCCCTCATTGTGATATCGATATTATCTGCAGACAACTTGATTAAACGTATCGTATTAGTCCTTTGTTATTATTGAATTGTTTAAAATATCCATTCCAATGTATTACATACTTATAATATACAAACACACGTTTCTACCGACCAGCCTACGTGACACTCGAAATTTATTGGAACGGTGCCGACGTATTAAGTTATTATTTTTTGTCAACGCCCAGCGAAAATAATTCCCTGAAATTTTACCGATGAGTACCTTACCTATCTATTATTATTTAAAATAAAAACACTCAACAAAGAAGAAAGTCGTTAAGATTAGAGAATATAAATTATAATATGTCTGTTCGCCTCGTCGTATTTTGATATGTACATAACTATTACTACTACTTACTTATGCAATATCGTATACAAATGAAGTGCGTCTACTACGCCATGATATAGATAAAATTGAAACAATATTAACTTTTTGTGCGAGCATTAGAGTTGAAATATAATATTAAAAACAATGTCAGTTATTATTATTATTTTTTTCTAACCATGTAGCTCTGTAACATCTCTAACCGCATAATTTTTTATAAAAGCCTAAACTGCAACCAATTTGGTTCCTATGGAATTACACTCTGGGGTTCGGCAAACCAGCCAACATCAGAACAATGCAAGCATTACAAGCATTCCAAACTATTTGCTTATGAATTATTGCCAATTCCCCCAAATACGTTACAAATGTGTCTTTGCATAATGATCTAAAAATCCTAACTAATAATCAAACAGCTGTCATATATTACTCACGCTTCCACTCCAAAACGAAATACCACACTAACAGCCTCATTGTTCAACTTTTTTCCAACAGTCTTTCAGGAAATTCAGCCAGATGCCTCAAATGTAACTGGCCTAGAGATCTCTTAAATTTCTAATTTATATATTAAGCTCAAACTCAAATAATACACATTTGCTACTCGTGTATAGACGTTTCTAATGTGAAACATCTTTCCCATCTATCGTCGTTCTTATTATATTACATATATTATGATCAAACGATTTACTTATTGTACACCAAAGTATAGAATGTAAATTAATAAAAAACGATTTGATAAAAAAAAAAAAAACCATGTAGCTATATTGTATCAAGGTACCTTAAGCTTTTACATGAATGTGAAAATATGAAACTCCGGTCAGGGGACTATTTTGTACGACATACCGATGTATATTGTCAGTGTATACTATCGTTCGTATCCATAATATCCATATAAGAACGTCATTTGGTATTTTGTACAGTCAAAAAAAAATTAGATCTACGAACCTTTGGCCATATGTTTAATTTTCGTATAAATTTTATATTTATACGTATATAACATAATTATATTATGACACATATATCCGTATTCCCGTACCTACATGAACATCGTATAGCCGTGCGCTCTTAAATACCAATTACGGTAGTATTCTTACTTACAATGACGTGCCACTTTAGGGGTACAGAGGGAGATAAGGGGTTATATTACCGCCAGCATTGTACAATAAATTCCCTTATTTATGTGTTTGATACTATCATCATAATTCATTTAAATATATTATTGCTTAAAACAATCCCTCCATTGCAGTGTCAATGCAATCAAGAACTCCTGCAACTACGTCTTGAAACCAAACTTTTCATTGAATCTAGAATAATATTTATGATATCATAATGAAATAATATTTTTTTTAATTTTATATACAATATGCATATAACGATATCTAATTACTTGAATAAAAAAATACCTATTAAGTAGAGACATTTAGCTTATTATTAATAGATATAGTGTATTAACAACATTATATATTATAATAATTATTAAACACATCTACCCTCTTCGCATAATATTTAATTCATCAAACTTCTTGGAAAGTAGACATGTTCATCAAAAAGCTGTCTACTGCTGACTTGAGTCTGACTTATGCTAAATATCCACTTACATTTATATCGTTTTGATAGCTTCCTGGCGCAAAAAATCGAATATCAGTTAAAACCTAGCTTATAAAAATATGAGTTATTCAGTTATTGTGAATATTGTAGTTTATGTATGTTTTAAATATTAATAATATAATCAAACTTTTCGTTCAATAGCTAAGTCTCTTGATGTTACTAGAGGTTCCATGAAAGGAGATATCATAGTAATGTCTCGTCTCATTGAATCATTTAATAATCATTAATATATCATGATAAACTTCTTTTTAAAATATTCAATTAAGTTTATATTTTCTATACCTACGAATAGTTTTCAAAGTATTTACATTGTGATACTAAAAAATGAAATATATATTATAATAACTTACCATTAAAAAAGTTTTTATCAGTTTATACTTTTCTAGGGTATTTGACGGCATCTTTTTCATTAATATATAATTCTTCAGAGCAAGATTTTCTAACAAATCCAAATCATCCATTTCGTCAATAAAATTATATTAAAATTATATTTACTGAAACAATTATTATGATCGTGCAGAAACAATGTGTTTAAAACCAACAGTTATAAAAATTACTACGCAGCTATGATAATATAGATTTGAAATAATATTTATTTTGTTGTAGTAAAAATCTCCAATTCACGTAAACATACTACATTCGTAATATTCGCATGACGTACAGAATAAACCCTAGATCTATAATGATGAAGTTAAGTTAGGTTAAGTCGAACAGTACGAGTCATCGTTGTTAAATTTATTGTATTCGAATAGAGTCAACGTACGCTTTAAAAAAATAATATACATATTATATCCGTCACACCTTATATTGTCCTTTTCTCATTTTCCTATATTAATAGATATATGCTATTGTAATGATAATGTAGTGATATCTTTTTGCATGACAAATTCTAAATTTTTTATATTATAAAAATAAAGTTATTCCAAGGTCATTATCTACAAATAAAATAAAATATATTATTAAAGTAAGCAAATCTGATGAAATTTCAAATACATTTAAAGGATAAGATAAAATAAGGTAGTCAGTAAGAAAAAAACCCGCAAAAGTTCAAGTACACCACATTACCACATACAAGATAAAAAAACACACGAAAATAAAAGCTCACGCGAGTTGAAATAATACAGAACGTTACCGTAAAATATTTTATCAATGCGATATTAAGATATGTTAATCACATATATTTATTATTTATAGTTATTATAAAATAATAAATTATCAACGCTCTAATTTGAAGGATAATAAAATAGTCATTATGGTTGGATATTGTTATCCGTATTGTACTATATTTCGTCATTTAGACTGAATAGCTAATTCTATATCAATTTAAAATTGAATTACAGCTAATAATTATTATGCATAAGAGCCCAAGTGTGTGTTTAAAATGTGTATACAAAAAATACTAAACGGATTTCAACAAAAAACAATCGAGACAATTTCAACTGAAATGATACGAAAATTATAGACAGATATAATAGATAGTCGACCAACACATATATTATTAGTCGGTTTGTATCTAAATGGCGCATATGCAAATATTAAAATATGTTTGTCATAGTTACCGTTTAATGAATTGGAGCCGAATTTCGCACAGATAATATTTGGGATCCCAGACGGATCATAAGAGTATTTAAGGATACAAATATAACAGCTATTATATACTATAAAAAACCAAGTGTACCTATGACTGAATCTTATAGAATCAAAAAATAGGTACTCGATTGATTTTGATGATTTAAATAATGTTTAGATAATAGATTGAATCGGTTATTTTAGGAGACTTCCCGCTATTAATAACATTAAAATCATTACCGCATATTTGTTTATTCCGCCATAAATAGATTGCTCATTAGTTCATTACAGTTTCGTTTATCTCCAGTCAATGCTCTTAGATAGCTAATACAGCTATTTAAAATAAAAATTCTAATTCTGATAATAGAGGTAAATGTTTTAGATTTTTTATTTTTTTTTTTTTTAGGAGGGATGAACAATATAGGAACAATATAACTCATATTTTAGATGAAAATTGCTACTTTCATAATTTCATCATATGCATCGCATCGTTTGAAAATATGTATTTTTCAATTCAAACATTTCAAATACCATTGACTAACCGACGAGTTTTTTTTTTTTATAAAATGCCAATAGTTTTAATACACAAATTAGACGATATTTTTTTTTTATTAAGGGAAAAAAACGTTCAGCAAAAACAAATAAAACTATTCTACAATTTTCGTGGGTAAATCTATCTGTCAGGTGTTTAGCTTGCGTAAAAAACAACTTTATAATATTAAACAAAATCATTGATTAAAAAAATTAAAAGATTTATAATAAAATGAATAAATATTTATTTTGAATTAAAAAAGACTTAAGACATCAATGTATTATGAAATAATTGAATGAGTTATACGTAATATCATAAACTCATTTCTCGTCCGCAGTTGCTTCGTCGTTAAAATATTATACTTCTTTTATAAAATATATATATATGTATGACCTATCCTCGGTTTGTACATAGCAAAAGAGTGGCAGTAGTATTGATTTTCCAAAAAAAAATCACCGCCATTACCATCCTCTCCTAGAAGGTCCGTCATCAAACCGAAATAACTGTTGGACGTTGATATACGCGCTCTATTTCGTTGGCAACCGTGGAATACCAGCGGTGAAATACTGTATTGATTAATTTTTGGAGGGCGTGACACCCTCACTTTTTCCCTCCATCTAAGTGCGTAACATAGCAACGGTTACCGTGTGCAAACTATAGTTTACGACTTTGTTATTTTTCACGATGTTATACGTATATATAGTAAATTTATCCCAACTGAGTACTAAATTTAAAAGTACCTATCAACATCTTCTACATTATATTTGCTTTAGAAGTTTATTACACACCTAATTTATAGTTTTAGATAAGTCAAGGCTTGTAAAATATTATGATTTAAGAAGTTCATATAATTCGCTTTAAAAATAAAATATCGAAAAAAACACCTTCGACATAACGCAGTAACTGTTGTTACCTTTAAATTTGATAATTGCCAACATTTCAATAGTTGATTAGTTAAAGGTAAGGGTAATTAAATTTTAGTTGAACGAAGTTGGTTCACGCTATTACGACATATATAGGAATATCTTACTACCACTCCGCTTTACTCATCAAAACTTTAAATACGTATAAATAACTTATGTTATGACTTATAAACAACCATAAGTTTTGAAAATTTCATCACGTATAGTAAAATTCATAATATACGTAAAAGTTTTACGTTTCCACGAATAAACCGATTTCAACCCGACTGCAGCGCAGGCGCGCAGCCGTATTTCTCAAATCAATAGAATTTTTCCACAAAATGAGTAACACTGAAAACGTCGTCACGTTCGTAAACTAGGTCAATGACCCGATGAACAATGAATACTGTATTTTATATTAATTGTCAATTTTTTACCAAGGCAAAATTGAGTAAATCAGCTAGTAAATTATAAAACAGTTACTTTTCACATTGTCACTCTTTTACCTCAAAACTAAAAAATAAATTTGAATTAGATTTTCACGGTTGAATAGTTTTTTCAGTGAAGTATTAAACATAATTTTGTAGACACAATTTCCAGTTTTTACAGTGACTTTTTTTTAAATTTTATTACGGAAACACTATTTACTTAACCATAATAAAAGTTGTTTACATATTTTGTTGCTCAATTTTTTTCGTCTGAACTCTGAGAGTATACTTACATAAACCGATTTTTTCGTGAATTTCAGAAAAGTGTTTTACAAACGAACTACATTTAACACCTTATCCAAAAGCATTACAAGAGGTTTATCCATATCAATTGAGAGTTTGTCCATAAAATCAAGTAGGTAACATTAACACTATCTATGTGTAGTCTAGTTTACGACGTTTACGTACCTACGCTTAAACCGAAATACAACGAGCGCCGTAGTATTTTATTCAGGACGGAGTCAGATTATTATTATTTTATATCTATCATCCATTTATACCTAATTATATTAGTTAGTAATTTATCTTATGTTTGTTTAATTCAAACTTAACACATTTTGGCACAGTGTGAAATGTGAAATATAGTCTTATAGGCATCAGCTAATCTTCAAAATTACTAGATTCGAATTTAGATTTCGATTTTTCGTCAACATTATAACTAGAGCTGTAAATTTGTAGGAAAATAATTTTTTTTTTGATGATTGTGAAACGTAACTTTGTAAGAACATAATTTGAATTATGTAGCAACAAATCCATTTATGAAACTTTTACTTTGCAGTTTTTTACATTTTTTAACTTTTTAATTTTTTAAGTCAGTTTTTGCATTTATAAGTCATATTTTCCTTTTAAGTTAATTTTCCGGTATTTTTAATTTAACTGAGTTGATTGACAGCTTTGAAAACCTAATAATTCGTAATAATGGATCCAACTCATGTCTATGGAAAATTTAACAATGAAAAATAAATTCATGTGTTGAACCTGTGGCGCAAATTGTTTGCTTGTTATTGTGTTTTTTTAAATTATTTTCTACGAAGCCATTCACTTCACTATATTAAAAATTAATTGCTTATTTCAATCAAATTTGTTCGTTCACAAACGAGATACACCGATATCGATTTGATAAGTGCAGTACTAAACCTAAATACATTGTTGATCGTATTTCACATTTTTCCATTTTTTTTTCCCTAATGAAGTCAGATAATATGTCTAGTAAATCTAAAACAAATTTTCGACAGCATTCCATCCTTAACAAAAATATATAAACTTTCAGAAAATCTTGTCTTTTATAAATATTAAGATAGGATATTAATTGATTCTTTGAAATTATTTGTCATAGGATTTTGGAATCTTGGAATTCATTAATTAAAGAATTGTTTTCCCACGGCTTTTTGAAATATGTAATATAGCAAAAAATGTAGTTTATAGTTATTGTTTCTATAATAAACAAAGTAAAATTGTAATAACTGTGTGATCACAAAATAACCTTGTGCAATGGTTCACAGTAGTGATTAGTGGCGAATAATAATTGATAGCAAAGTAACGAATGCTTAAAATAAAAAAATAAAAACAATTATAAAAATAACTAAATAATTAAGTAAATAAATAAGTAGGTAGGTAACTATTGACCAAGAAATAATTAAGTGTTGTCGTGTTGACCATTATCGAATTGATTTATAATAGGTATAAAATAATACTAATAATAATTATAGTTTAAAATGTTAGGGAACCAAAGTTCAATATACACTGGGAACCAAACGTCATACTGTTAATAATTCATGAAGATCGAATAATATTCTGTCGACTAGTCGTCCTGTCTTAACATTTGTCGAGCGACTCAACTCTTGCTTTCGGAAAATAAATAAATATAAATATACTTGTAGCGCCATCTATCGAACTTTTGCAAAGACTTTTTAAAATGTTCTGTGAACTACTTTTTCAGTTTACTATTACCTACTTATTTATATAGCTACTTAATCGTGTCAAAAATCTTTGTTGTTTAAATTTTAATTTTTTAATTTTTTCCATGATGATATTTTGTTATACAACTAGTTTTATATAGCTCAAAGTGCAAAGTATAAAAATTACAATGAACATACTGCATAATACGTGTACTGATCGTTATGTAAAACACTGCTGTGACTTGTGACCATTCATTAATTATTTAAACGATACAGCAAGTTTCTAATGAGCTTGAGACATTATTGAAAAAAGTAGGTAATTAACAGAACACTTGTAATTTAAATGGCAATACGTAAAGAACGATTTATTAATTATTTAACATAAGAACTAAGAACATAGAATAAAAATAGCCAAGTGTTGTAAATTTACTAGAACTGAGAATTACTAAGAAGATACCTACTTGCGACGATGTGGCTGTGACAAAATCCATGACAAGCCATAATCTTACAAACTAGGATAATAGCCAGTAGACCAGCGTAGTATGGTAACTACCTTGTGCTCTTGTGCATAATATTATTTGTTACTCGTCCCGATTCATACAAATCCTAGCAATAACATATTGTAGCGTAATTTCAACAATAAAATAAATATGGACTATTGTGTTAATCTTAAATAGATAAACTACTGAAAATAATGTGCATCTATTAGCAGAAACAGCACATTTTAACCTTTAATATATTATGCTTAATGTTAAAATAATATCTAATTTTAATGTACTTACGCTATAATATATTAATCATAATAATATGGTAACCTATATATTAAAATAATTTAATAATATTATTTTGGGTTTACTGTTTACTAGATATGATTGCATGAGTGACTCAATTCTCGTATACACTTGGACTACATATCGTGTTAAATGAATTATGATATAAATTTTATATAATATATACCTATGCATTTTATGGTATTACCTTCATCTATCAAATACCTATAAACTTAAGTATACATGGAGTACCTACATAATATGTATCTAACTTAAAGCTAATAAAACATTCTAATTATTAAAAAATATATCTTACACATAATCACTAATCAGTACCACAGAATAAATAATAATAATTTATTCTGAGTCAGTACCATCAATATCATAAGTAAGAGTAAATTTAGGAGACAATTATTGCCATTCAATTGTTGCAAAATTAATTTAATTTTAAAATGTGATTTGATAACTAATGTCATTGCTTTGTGATAATAACTATCTAAAATCCTTGATCATACAAGAAGTATATCCATTATTACCCAACAATGTTTAATAGGTATAAAAAGATCAAAATAATGTCATCTACAACCACAAACTTCTATAATGCAATATTAGTACTTATTTTAGAAATTTGTATCAACAACATCATATTTCACACAGTTTATTATCAAACTACATAGATATTATAATATGTTCTAAGTCTGTATTAAACTTCAATTATAGACTTGAACTAATTTAAGGTTTATGATTTCAGTCTATATAACCACATCACATACATTTATTGTAAGCACTGTAATAGCCAATTTTGTCTACTACTGTAACTTCACATCACAAAAATGTCTATTAAAAATAGTTATGATACATTATAAAATGAGCCAAATTAAGTATAATGTATAACACAATAAATTCTACCAAAATATTACTCAACTTTACTAATATAAAATTATAATAAAATTACTTAATTTTTCCTATACCTACTATTATGTATCAAAATCATTAGGTTAACATTTTTTGATTTTTTTAAATCACTAATACAAAATTAGTGACACTAATAAGAAAATCTGACTTTGAGCTACTTACAATGTGATCAGATTAAATCATACATTTACAAACATAATTTTAAATTTTTGAGAGAAATAATTCAAGGCAAATATAAATATAAATAACACTAGTATATAAATATAAATTGATACAAATTTATGAATAAATTACTTTGAAAATTAATCCGATATAATAAAAATAGTATACTAATACAGTAGAAACTCGATTAACCGTCAATGTCGGGACCGGGACAATGACGGTTAATCGAATAGACGGTTAACAGAAATACAATAATACAAAACAATTTTTCAATAAACGTATATATGTATTTTACAACGTAATTTTCAGAAAAAAATAAATATAATAGTTATAAAATAATAATAAGTAATAAATAATAAATATGTACTAATAAATAATAAATACTAATATGTAAATAATATGTAATATGTAATAACTTAAAGAATACCATTCTAAAAAATATTAAACAAAATAATCCGTCATCTTCATTGCAAATTATCACATTTATCGCATTTATTGCATTGATATTATAAACTATTTTTATACGCATGATAGTCGCCGCGTTAGGTACCATAACGATTTTATCGCAATCGCATCGTTAATTTTTTTTTAGACGGTGACCGATGACGGATAACAGAAACTGACGGTAAATCGAGTTTTAACTGTAATTAAAAATTATGATGAAGCCAAATATATAAATAAAATTGTCATTATTTTAAAATTGCATGAGGCAAAAAGTGAGTTGCAAACATCTCGTACTCAATCGTCTATTTTTTTTATTTTCAGTGGTTCTATTCATATGTTTGGTTGAAATTGGAATAGCTAGTAGAAATTTTAAGAACAGCATAATATGCTATATAATAGTAATTCGTTGCATTTTGAAAATACATTTTTGTTTTTTTATCCATGGTGTTGCTGCATTCCACAATATTCTGTTAAAATTTGGTGGACATATTTGTTAAGGATATAATAATCTGTAATAATATTATGTACATGTTATCCACATATTTGATTTTTAATTTTTTATACTGTATGTTTTTAAAGTATGAATGTTCTTTGTATTGTATTAATTTCTTTGATTATTTTTAAAATGGCATATTAACAAGACACACATTAATTCATACATCATATTTTATGCATTTTTAATCCATGTAATTCTTATCTCTAGTTTTAACCATTATACAAATTTTTAATTTACCAGTTTAATATTACTTACACAAAAATAAAACACACTTCAATTTTTAACAATTTAAATTTAAAAAATATTCTATCACACGTCTCATTGTTCTTTGATTCTCCATTTGTCAGCAATTAGAACCACTTTTCCATCCTTTTCTAATTTAACAAGATGATTTTTTACAACATACATAGCTATTTTCTTATAATCATTTGGAATAACCTGAAAAAAAATAATATATTTAACAATAATACGATAGATTCATATTACATTAAAAATATAATAATGAGTTTGGAAATTTACCTTATACATTTCATTTACAATATCTTCTTCAGACAATGAGCCAGATGGACTTTTAGTAATTAAGTTATATAACTCCATTTCTCTTTCTAACCGATACTTAATGTAATTATTTACTCGAACAATTGGATCCTATAAAATATACACTTTTTAAGTCTTTCAATTTATGTCATAAAATAACTATAAACAATTTAAAAAAAAAACATGCATTACCTAAACAAAATATATTTGTAGTTAAATAAAATGAAGACACGATTTAAACAAAAATTCAATGTAGTAATTATGGCTTGGAACTTAATGTAATAAAAAAATCTTAAATGTACAATTATTTTTTTTTTTTTTTTACAAAAAATGCAGTTATATTGGAAAAAAAATTAAATTGATAGTATAATAACAGTATCATACAGATTACCATAGAAGTGAACAAAGGCTCATAAAACAATAATAAATTTCTTTAACAATTATTTTTTTTCATTAAAAAAAAATTTTATATGCATAAAATCATTAAGTTTACAAAATCACTTTAATTTGATAAAATATACAAAAAATGCAACATGCAATTTTAGATTTAAGTTGTATATACAAAAAAACAAATTTGCATTGAAGTAAGTAACTCCCTAAGAAATTTTCAAATGCACAAAGTTAGGAATTCTCAATAATAAGTAACTTAACATTTAATATTTAAAAATCACTATATATGTTAATTACTTTTATAACAGAACCGTGACCAGGAAATATAACTGTTGGGTTTAGGTCTATAATCAATTGTAATGATTTTAAATATTCTGTTAGATCTTCAAATACAGTAGTTCCCTCTCCAAGCACACAATCAGCAGAGAACAATGCCCTATCTTCTTCCAAAAACATAACTATATGATCAGTTGTATGTCCAGGTGTGTGATGAATTCTAAAAATTATTAAATATTATTTAATACAATATAATAAATATTATATTGTAAAAATATAATTTTTATTCAATAATAACAAGGAAAGATAATTAAATAGTTACGTTAAAGTAGCACCTTCAACATGAAACTTTTGTTTATCTTCAACAAAATGAAGTGGAAAGTTGTAATCTCGCTTTTTACCTATTTTTGGATTGAACTTCCAAACTTTACATTCTAAAATATAATTTGTTAGTATTAATTTATATTCTTATCAAAAATATATTATTTTATTTTAATATAATATAAATATATAACCCATTCATAATTATTAATATAGATGTTACAAGTTCAAAATGGATATTGAAGCGAGTTTTAAAAATGATCATAATTTATTAGAATTTAATAAGAAAAAATGTTTAAAAAATAATAATAATAAATGTTTACAAAAAAATTTTGAAAAGTATTAAAATATTAATTAAAAGTTTTTTGTATATTTATCATATGTTATCTATGCAAAAAAAAAAATGTATTCTTAATTTACCAAAACATTTTTATTGGAGCTTGTAGTTTTACAGTTATTATTGAAATTATAATCTTCTTATACAAATGTGTCTTTTATGTCTATTAAAAATTTTCTAAACACATTACTAAGATGGACTGAACCCTACCATTCTTTCTGCAATGACCTTTCAGGTAAGTTTGTTGTTCTACATAATCTTATATTACATTTTATTTTTATGTTTTACAAGCACCAAAAACATACTAGACGATTAGGTATATATAAATATAATTGTAACACTAGTTGATAATGTATTGAAAATAAAATGGGGAAATTTTAGATAATTTTTATTAAGAAAGATAGCATATGACATGTATACCAAGTTTTGTTTTAAAATTAATATATATATTATAATTTTAAATGTACAAATTGTAAATAATGGCTATGAAAATTCATTCAAATTATAAACAAAATCATTTATTATTTACTGACATATTTTCTGAACTTAATTACGAGTATAAATTTTTATTTTTTTTATAATTTTAACAGTAATTAATAATAAAATAGTTTTTTTTTTAATACCTACCAAATATAAATTTGTAGACTTAGATGAATAGTTAAAAGTCTATATGCTATAGTTCTAATTAGATAGTTGAAATATGATAAAAGTACTAAATTCTATTTGTTATTGGCATAATAATAATCATACAAAAATATAATCGCATAACAATACGAGAAGCTTACATACATAGTTTATGGTTACTTAGCTTGAAATTCCTATAACATTTTACATTATATTTCTAAAAAAGAATTTTTAATAAGTTAACATGCTAATACTTGCAACAGATTCATCAAAATGTAATTTAATCTATTTTAATAAAATCATATACATAAGATATATATTAATATATTACCACTTTTATTAGTGATCATATCCAACACATTATTTACTCCGCCAATATGATCCGAGTGCCAATGTGATATTATAATATGATCAATTTGAAAATTATACTTCATCATTGTTTCTTGAAGATTTTTTATGTATTCCGGAAAGTTTGGCTCTCCTGTATCAATTAATATACGCCTATAATAAAATATTATATCAATAAATCAAATAAAAATATAAGTTTAAATTTGAATATTAATAATTTACACAATGATTATTATAAAAATCAAAAATGTATATATTTAACTATAATAACAAAAACTTTAATTTTTATTTTTTTTATATATTTTTTTTATTATATGATATTAGATTCTTAATAATAATTACTAGGGCTAGATTCATAAGCATAAGTATGTTTTTGTGCTATTTCTGATTATTGTTTAATGCTATTGCTTACAATAAAATGTATATCATTAAATATTTCAACTATTAAAAGGTAATATACCTAGTCGTACCATAAGTTCTGTCCCTATTTATAAGTTGTTCTATTAATATTTTACAATAACACTAATGACTTTGTTTATGAATATAATTTTCAACAATTGTCATATTTAGTATTTTTGGTTAGTACGATTGTTCACATCACGTATTAAACATGGAATGGGGTATTAAAGAAAATTGTATTGCTGTTATTGTGTTATTTAAGTGTAATAAAACACCATTAGAGATTTTTAACTTTTTGAAACTGTTAAAAATAACGAAAAAATTTGTTTATCAGACCATAAAACGGTTCAAAGAGTTCAACACTATAGATGACAAGCCAAAAAGTGGACATCCACGTGAAATAAGAACAAATGCAGCAGTCAAAGCTGTCACACAGAGGATTCGCAGAAATCCACTTTGCAAGCAAAAAATCATGGCTAGAAAAATAAAAATTCCACCAAGAACCATGTCACGCATCATTAAAGAAGACCTTGGCCTTAGTGCTTATCAAAGAAACACCGGTCAGCAGTTGACAGATGCTTTACGTCAAATTAGAGCGACAAGAACGAAAGTTGGAAAATTTAAAAATACAAATATTAAAAAATGTAATGTTAAACATAACTTTTAATCTAACAAAAGATCTTTCATTTTTGAAAATTTTAAGCACCAAATCATTCTTTTATATTATATATTTGAAAAACATTAATTTAATAGTTTATATTTATAAGATTTTATAACTAAAAATTTAGTTTTTGTATTTAAAATTGTATGTTTTTTCCACATTTTATAATGCATATTTTTAAATATTTAAAAAAAAAAACATACTTGACTTTAGTTATTATTTATTACCATGGCACAGCAAGAATTGTACTAATTACACTTATAGATTATTTTACTGATAACTAGAAGCCTATATCCTAAATATTTACAAATGTGTAAAAGTAAAATGTAACTAAAATATAATATATGTTTTTAACAAGAAATTAAAACCTAAATGCATTTTTAATTTCAACCTCAAATATCATTCATTAAATTTGTGTTGTCATTTTAATAACATAAATATTAGAGTGCAAAATCAGTCTTAATGTAAGATATAATAATATAAATATGCATTACAATTTTCAGTAGCAAATGTCCTAGTATTGTACTAACTATTTTATATTTTTACTCTAACACTATTAAAAATTCAAAGAGGCTAAACATTTTAAATAAATATCAAAACCCAAGGAACATAAAACAGAGATGTATTATTCTCATAAATTAAGTGATTTTTTTAAATATTTATAAATGAAATATAGATTAAATAGCTACAATAACCAAAAAAAAAAAAAAATATATAAACTGCAGCCAAATTTTTCCTGTTCAGACAAATCATCTAAACTTAAAATATTTTAATAGCACTATGTATAACATACCGCTCACCCGTGCCAATCACATAAGTATTTGTACCCTGTAATGTCATGAAACTAGGATTGCATCCCAATACCCGTAGCACTCTGGGCGAGATACTACTGACAGTGGGCAAATGAGGCAACGACATCCTTGAACGGGCCCGAGGTTTTGTGCTGCTGAGTCTACTAATGGGCAACTGTGTCGAGGGATGTCTGTGATGACGAACAAACGACAACACAGACACGGGCAACCTCCATTCAAATGATCGTGTAATAGTGAACATTGACCGACTGCGATTATGGACTATGGAATGAATGCATCGAGAACACAGTTATCATCATAACAATAAAATAATAATAGTAATCAAAAATTCAAAGCCGTTACCTATCGATGTAAACCAGTAGGTAGTTGTGTTACACCTTCAACTTGACCTATAGGTTACGAGCGGTGATTGTCGACCAATATTGGCTGTAAGTGCAGTAATATCGGTTTACTATGTCATGCTACGGGTAATTTAATTTTATGACACACGTTTTTTAAGCATGATTGAATAGTTATTAATTGCATATAAAAAAAAAAGTATACATTTTTAGTGTTTTCACTTTTTACCTATAATCATTAATTATTATGAATTATGATTAAAGAATTTGACAGTGTGATAAAGAGTCATAAAATTATTGAACCAAGATAACGTTATCTCGACTCGTGATAGTAATAATATAATATCATTACATAATATATATGTATATATAACGTTGTAAATTAATATTATTAATGGCTATTGGTTTACGGCTCGAATACTTGACATTTGACAATATTCTTTTAAAATTGGTTTCAACTATTCAAGCACTGCTTTCGTATGTTATAATACAATATAATAGTAATCTTTGAATGCATCTAGTGTAGGTATCGGATTTATCCGCGGTCGGCCGCAATAAGACGATTGATTAAATTAAGACGTGGTAAATTACCTGGCATAGGTGCAATTTGAGGTGCTTAGCACCCTCAAATTTCATATTAGCTCCCCCAAATTTTTAATAACTTCATTGAATTTTTATTGATTATAAATTATGAATTATGATATCATGTCATAGACACTAGGATAAATTTGATTTTAGAACATTTCATCTTCATAACAATAATAATAAAACATACCGATCAGTGATCAGAATAATATAGAAAATATTATTGACAATTTATTGTTTATATTATGAATTATGATTAATAAATTATTATGTATTGATTACACAAAAAGATTTTATAAAACGATTATCGATAAGTCGATAACAATTACGCCGAAACGTCTTTCGACTATTTGGTAAATGAAAAACAGTCAATTAATATTGATAGAGATCTAAGCTTTAAAATTGATAAAAATGAAGTAATAAATAATTTTAGTACGTCTCAAAGACGTATATCTTTAATTTTTTTTCAATTATTTGAATCAAAATAAAAAATGTAATTACTTGTAAGTTATATTTAAAATTTGTGTTTTATTTTCTTTATTAATATTTTATTTTATTATAAATTATTAATAAATAATTAGGTAGCATAATGAAAATGTATGAATGGTGCTGTAAGAAAGTGGTGTGGAGGAAGTCACCCACAGGTCATTTTGGTCAACATAATTTAGCACCCCCATAAATTTAATCCAAATTGCGCCTATGCTAGCTGGTCTAGTAGTCACTGCTATAAAGTCCTTGAAAAAATCTGGGTAAATAACTTCAAAGTAGAAATCTCGAATTGCGTCCGTGGTAATATTTTATCTTAAGAGGATGTTTTCGCACTGTTTGTTTTCCCTTTCTGGCCCACCCATAACATTAACAAAACACATTTGCACAGAATCATTTTATTGATGTTTTTGAGTAATATTAGAGCAAAAACACATATTATTACAAAAATTATAAACAAAGGATAATATTTTTAAAGGTTTAATGTATTAATTTTATATTTTATTATTATTTGACATGGTATTCAACATTCGAAATAAAAAAAAAATTTTAATTTAAATTTAAATGACGTTTAAAATTGTTTTGAGACAATATATTTTAGATATAACCGTCTGCTGTCATAACTTGCTTACAATTTTAGAATATAGATGCCTTGGTGTAGACCGGCACGTGTCAAGACTAAAATAGTGTCCGTTTTTAATAATTTTATTTTAAGTATTTTGTTGTGTTAGAATGTATTACATTTAAATATAATTTCAAATAAAATAATTTAAGTATGGAATACATATATCAAGCGAAAAAGGGAAAAAATTATTATTAAGCATGGATTTAAATTTCATTTCCACAAAATGTTTCGAGATGAATAAATAATGTTCAACGTTGGAAGTGTTTTCGAAATATGTGTGTTTTTTTTTTTAATTACTAATCATTTTAGAATAGAGAGATGTAAAGACAACATTTATCGTGCTTGTAGAGAACTCTATTCAAATATACCTAAAAGCACGCAAGAAACACACAGTTCTTTAAGCACAATGAACATAACTACTAACAGAAACGATGTTTATTTTTTTATTTCAATCAAACTCAAGGTTATCCGTTATTGTTACATGTCACAAATATTTTTTGGACTTAGAATATAGCTCGATTTTTCTAATCAAATACTATTATTTTTATCCTTATTGTCTAGCTTGTTGAGTTTCACTCGTATAGTCGTACATATATCCGATGTAATTAATAAAAATTAATATTTTAAATTATAGATATATGAGACTAAATAGTTGTTATTTTTTCAGTATAGTTCAACATTTTGTTAGTTAATTAATACCTTTATAATTTACGTTTTAGCTTGTTTAACGTCAAAAAAAAAAAAAAATGGTACTAATATCAAGTTTCAACAGCTTAATGAAAAGAGCACAAAAATAATTGTGGACGATTATTTATATTCTTTGTATATCAAAGTACAAAAAAAAAAAAAACAAAATGGTAAAAGTGTAGTAGAAAACCAAATATAATTCCCCAGGAATACTGTCTTCATCGTTGGAGTTAACAAATTATGTAGTTCAAATTGTACACACCATGCTTAAAACAATAAACTAAAATACTAATTATTGAACACTTTAAAAAAATTAATTTTAACTTAGCTATGACAAACCTAGTCAAATATTTGCGCAAGCTACCGGTAAAATTACCATCCGATACTCTATTGTTTCAATTCAAAGATAGTGTTAAAGAACGATAAATTAGAAATCAAAGAACTAATAATAATCTTACATTTTTTATAGAAAACAAATACTTTAACCAATATTTTTTTAATATTTTATATCGTGGACCAAGTAAAAAAGCTGAAAATGTTTTAAACTCTATGTTTCATTCAAGTGACTGGGCTATAGTTAAAGGACAACAACTTTTATTGGTAGATAATAAATCAACAACTGCCAAAAGAATTATAATTTTTGAAACAACTGACAGCTTGCACATTTTTACAGAAGTCAAAACTTGCAATATAATTCAATAATATTTGAACAATTTTTAGGGAAAAAAAATGGTTACAATATTAGAACAAGATCTAAATAAAAACTGTAATAATTGATTTTTATTTTAAATAATCTAAATACAATTTTTTCATGACGACAGTTAATATTTTAACTTTTTTAAATAAATAAAAACTGACCTTTTTTCTCCTGACTTTTTTACCTGATTATTATTCACTGTTCATTTAATTGCCTAAACGTCACGTTCGACGGGGACTTTTGAGATTGTTTTATTAATTATTCGCATAAGAAAATTTTGATTTTTTTCGTTGTTTGATGATCATTTGTTTTAAGTTTTTAACTTTAAAATGTTTAAAGTTTTATATTAAAACATATTTAAAAGTTTTAATGTGTTTAAAACTATTAAAAAAATATTATTACTTACCGACTTGTATTTAAAAAACAAATCTTTGTCTTTCATATCATCAAACTAATTTATTGGTTTTATAACAATATTTAAGTTATAATGCACTACTGACGTAATTAATTTTATAAATACCCATTACCCATGATCAATATTTAGATTGTCTTAGTTTTAGTGTTTATTAATTTTACTATTTAGGTAATCTAGGTAGGTACCAAAATAACAGAGACATATATTTTTATTATAAATATATATTATTATTAATATTTTTAATATTTTTATCGAGAGCAAACTGTTTACGACTATTTATTGATACAATACATAAGACGTTTGTTCATCATAAAAACGATCCGAAAAAAGATTTGTATTAAAAATGTATTATCAGAAGAACCGGAAACACTAAGCCAATAAAAAATTAATTTAGTGATAGAGGCAAATATTTTAATAAAAACTTAATAGTTTTGACATCAAATTATTGCTAAAATGATTTTTAATAAGCTGTTTGCTGTTGGCACCTTCGTAAAAACACGATTATTTATAGTTAATGATTACAGATTATCAGATCAAAATGGGTATTGATGTAAATATGCAAGTTTAGAAAAGTGACTTTTAGAGGATTAACATTTACGAAATATATTATTTACAGAATAGTCATATTTTATAACCGTAATTTTGTAGAATGTAGTATAAATAAAATAAAATGTTCAAATTTTAAATTATAATATAATTGGAAAATTATATTATTTACAAATCCGTATTACCTTATCAACTGAGAATATGATGAAAACAAAATTCATAGACACAAACATTAGCGTTACCCATATAGTTAAGAACTCTTTATTTATTGAAATAACTAATAAAATATAGAAATCTATGTACTTTAGTGTTTATTCTAACCGCATAGAGCCGCAAATTGCTACAGAACGTATTACTCTATGATTAAATATTATTACACAAATTTTGCAATAAACATAAGTATATTTTCCGGAAGAGCCTTTACATAATTTTAATATTATACGTATAACGTATATCAAATCTTTATACCGTATACCAGTTCCATACGAAAAACCAAGTTCGTGAAATGTATATGGTTCCGATTCTTGGATGGTCGGACAGTATTTGCCACAATTATATAAAAAAGTGTTGCCAGAAATTTCCAAGGGAAAATAAATATGATGAAAAATAATAAAATAAAATAAACTATTTTATTTGTCAACACTAATATTTATATTTTCAAAACTAATTTATATTAAAATAGGCACCTCCTATATAATAAAAAAATATATTTATAAAAGGAAGTAATACCTAAACTTATTTTTTACATTAATATTATTAAGATACCTACGACAACTTTTAACATATTTTAGTTCACGTATTATCTATATTTCATGTTGACACTATTATGCATATTGATCATTGCCTAATCATAGGATACACGTAAATATGATTTCATACATCGAAAAGTTAAAAAGGACCTATCATTGGTAGCCGGTAGGTGTTGTTATCGGTAAAATAGCAAATATGATTAAAACTCTGTAAATATATTTGGAAAAACGTTTTCATTGCAATTATTTAAAGCTTCTAATTTCTATTGAATTTTCGTGCATCGTATTTTTTGTATTTTAATGTCAATAATGTCATACTATATCGTATTATACGATATATGATTTATGTGATGTAGACGTCATGTGACAAAGATAGTTATTATTTTTTTTTTAATTAATAGTAAATAATAATAGTAAAAAGTTATTAAAAAGTTTAAATATTTTTTCGGTTAGATACCTATATCAATTATTAGTCGATTATTAATTAATATTTTATAATTTATGTTTTAATATCCTATTCAGCGAAATTTG
Organism: Melanaphis sacchari; assembly: GCF_002803265.2. Lineage (NCBI taxonomy): Eukaryota > Metazoa > Arthropoda > Insecta > Hemiptera > Aphididae > Melanaphis > Melanaphis sacchari. The sequence goes on from NW_020271625.1 coordinate 1,012,392, forward strand.
TGTGAAGGCATGCTTATATAAAAAAGACCAGTGAAATATCTTGGTTTGTCTTCCTCAATTGAGTGTCATTATATCACTAGCATTAAATTCCTTGCAAGGTTATCAAAAATAACATTAATTTATGAGCCTTACTCTCTTGAGTCTCTCTAATCTATTAATAAATTCCATCTCGTTTCACTGCCTCTTCTATGCATTGCCATTCCATGTCAACACGAAATATATGGCTAACAAACCTTTTAGGTGTCTAATATATCGACGGCCTGCAATAGCTGCAAGTACAAAACTACGATCAGATCATCGAGTTAATTCTATCTTTAAAGATTTTTATTAATCTAATTGTGTATAATTTCTAAATTGCCTATAAGTTATTATAATTGTATATTATTTGTTATTTCAAGTTTTGTATGTCTTAAAAGGCTCAGTCCGTATAATTAAAATAAAATAAATACGTAATTAATCGTAACATTGGCCACCACAAATCGATTACTAAATTATTTAAGATAAAAATTAATCAACTGATGTAATAACTTAAGACATAAATTACAAATTATATATTTCCTTAAATCATAAGTAAATTTTATAATATTGTGTAACATAATATAATTATTGACGTGTTATTGTAATAATAAAAAAAAAAGATAAGATTTACTTTTTATATTATTTGATTTAAAAAACTATACACAAATATATTTTTGAATAACAATAAATTTAATAGCTTAACAGTTATATATGATATTTGAGATTGCAGTTGTGTTTTTTACACAATTCCTCTATTTAGTATTTGGTGTGAACAATTTTAAACTACCATAAACAAATTAAGTTCAATAATTGTCAAACTAATTCTACTACTAATTTTGATATAGATCATAACAGAAATAAATGCCTATTTATTTAAATATAATATGGAGAATGGTAAAAATAACGGTACATATCGTTGTCAGAGAAATAGCTAAATATTCTGAAACCAAACTTAACTAGAAGGAATCTATGGTCATTTTTTAATATTAAATATTAGTCGTGTTCAAGATATACTAAATAATTACTGTTTGTGTGCGATAAGCTCGCTGACTTTATCGTCGCCCTCCTCCTCTCTTGTATATGTGGCATCGGCGCCTTTGACTTTGACCACCGCTGTTAACTTACTCTCGTTCGCTGGTCTCGTACGACATCGTCGAGACGTTGCCGTAAACTCTCGGCCCGTGTGTGTCGTTAAATTTTGTATCATTGCACCCTTATTCTTTTATAACGTGTATGCCGTCGTTGTATCCGCCGCTCTTGCCGTGCAGACACTAAAATATAATATATATATAGCCACCTATTATTATTTGGGCGTAAAGTTCGTGAGTTGGTAGTGTACAGTATAATCACTATAATCCATACCGGTGTTCCTTGCAGCGGAGAATTCATGCGATCACGTTGCTCAAGATCCAAGTCGTCGATATAGGTGATATCCATAATTATTATTATTGTTATTATTATCATTTGTTTTGTTTTTTTGTATATCGATTTTTGTCATATTAATTGGGCGCCCTAATTTGTTACTATTATTATTATTATTACTAATTTATTATCTTAATATTTATATTATATACTATTGTAGCACGACGGTGCGAAAAAAACAAGTTCTTGTTCGTATTATTATATTTATTATTTTTGGTCACCCGTCCCTTTTACAGGTCACCATATTATTATAGTTGTTATCGAGATAAATCTTTGGGTATTATCTTCCCGAGTATATATTTTCTTTTGTCATCACCATTTAAGGCCAACCGCCACCCCCCGCAGGAGCCTTTGTGGTACAAGTCGTATAGTAAAATTTGAATACATATAATTTTCACACATATTCATTCTTTTCGTCGTTAATCGTTACTAAGATTAAGACTCGTTTACTAGATTAAGTCTAAACTCTGAACTTACAGTAAGCACTTGCAAGGTCGTTGTTAAAATCTCTAGCTAACTTTACTAGTTTATAATTAATTTTGTATTACATTATTATGGCTATTATTTTATATATACAAAAAAAATATGTTTAAATAGTTATTCAAATACATTTTAATTGTTTAAAGCAGTTTATAAAAAGGGGGCAAATAGGTAACTGCTTTGCTGTACAGAAAGTATTGAGTGTCATAATAATATATTTGTTAAATTTGAATTCAATGATTATGTTTGGCTAGGTTATAAATCACCCGGAAATGACCTTGTAAAATACTTAGACAGTGATGGATTAATAGAGTGAAGTAAAATATATTTTGACGAATTAATAGAATTGGTAAACTCTCTAGACCGAGATAGATATGAAAGCTTAGTGGAAATTGATAAAAACCTCAAAACAAAAAAAAAATTATCTGTTTGAATTAATTTTTGCAAACAACATTACATTTATTAAATGACTAATATTAAATTTAACTATTATAATAATTAATAGTATATATAAATATATAATTTATAACAATTAATATTATATTGTAATATTATTTTTATTTTATTTTATTGCAGAACGGGCCGTAGTCGAAGTACAGATAATTATACAGACAAAAACATATCAAGATATAATAATACATAGATATTTAAGAAAAAAATATGTCAAAAGGAAAACATTAATAGGTACAATTCTAACTAATATTCAAAAGTGGCCGGGTATCATCCTAAACATGATTAAAAGCTTGGAATCTTAAAATTTATTTGACTTAATAATTTTCGACAATCAATTGAGCCATCAATAAGTTTTTTTAAGAAAGCTTGGTAAGCATAAATACGCCTATCCGTTAGGGATTTTTATCCAATATTGATAACTTACCGTTATTTTCGGCGTGAATATACCAATTCAATTCCGGATAATTTTAATTTAAGACGCTCCTAGACAATATTTTTGGAATTACCCAATAATAAAAAAAAAATTAATACACTATGTAAATATGTAATAATATAACCACTTGGATATGACAGGTACTATATACGTATTAGGTATATCTTAAGCACTGATTATACAACCCAGACTATGGACGACTACAGATTCAATATTGGATTAACCACTTATCTTTATTATGTAATTCGAGTCTCAAAAGTACAAAATGGAATGATGAAATTGTAATTATTCAATTTAGGTATAATACGCACGTTATTTTCTTACAATAATAGTATTGTTATTATATTTCTAAGAAAAAAATGTCTTACTTTCCACAATTACTATTTTCTCTGTCAAACCATTTCCTTTTTTTAGCTGGCACTCCAAACCGTCACAAACAACAACGGTGACATCTGAAATAACCATCAATAAAACGTGTTATGCAGTATAATATATTTCTACACTACAAATTATAATCCTACAATTTTGTACATAATTATAAAATAATAACGTAGCGTTATCAAAATCTAAAATAGGGAAAAATATAATGAATCAAAAATTATCAACCATTAAAAAATACATACTTTATAATCATGATTTGCCACTTATAGATAAAGGCATAAAGCGCATGAAAAATATTTCCAAAACAAATAAAGTATCAGTTATAAAAAAAAAACATGAAAAATATTTTTTCTCAATACCTCTTCTCCACTAAGACAAGAACGCCAACGGAAGGTCATATAGTTTTTAATTTTATGTGATAAATATATATTTTTTATATTGAAAATGAACAAAACACTGTAGAAATAGGCGCATATTCCTTTAATTTAATTTTCTATGTTATCTATATTTATAGTATTTATTTTTTTGCCCTTTAACACAGATCGCAGTCCATAATAGATGTTAATCAATAATAATAGTGTAGTAATCATATTTCTTGATATATGCCTAGTAAATAATAAATGATAATATGATAATTTCTATTCGTCCAACAGTGTTGATAAAAAAATCAAAACGTTTATCGATGTTCATAACATGTAGGTACCGAACGTTTTGATAAACTCGTAAGGCCGAATTTTAAGTATTATATAATACTAATTAGACCACTATTAATTAATATACTAACAATGTAATTCAGTGTTACAAAAATGATTAATTACTTCACCAATTTTTACCATGATGGCCATCACGTGAAACATGGCGTGCTCATAGCAGTTATATATTTATTCATTATAATTTAATCGAATTCATATCTGTTCTGTTATATTTCTGTTATAATTCCTATGACTTAATGATTTTTTTATAATTAATATTATTCTAGACAGGCAGGTAGCTATATATTTTGTGCAATACTTTTGTGACCTATGTCAACACGTTAACGCAGCATGATGTACGAGTATGCACGTATCTACACCTAAACGACTTTGAAAAATATCAAACAGACCTACGCGACTATAGGGTTTCGAATGTAATTTTCGGGCCAAATTTATAAATGAATAAATTGTAATATTTTATCCATATTCTGTCGAATATCAAATGATCCAAGATCGTCGTATTAAGGAGAACTTTTTGTATGATCCCTATCTCACAAATCGTAAACACCTAAAATTTAAAAAAAATCTGAACATAATTACACATGTCATATTATGTACTTTTTGATTATAAATCTATTCAGTATTACACGGTAAAAAAATAATAAATGTTTCGGAGATAAGTAATATATAAAATTCTCATATTGAATATTATTTAATCTTCGACTATATGTATACTTCTTTATATGGTATAAGTATACCATATAAAAAAAAAAAAAACTATATATATTTTTACCGTATAGTCACAGAGCGTAAGACTGGAAATTTAAAATATTTAAAATGTGTTTGGATTGTAGAAATATAGAACCCAAATTTTGTGCGAAATGAATAAGAATGTGATATTCGTTTGATTAAATAATAATTTCATACAAGTACAATTATAATATTATTACTATCGATACATAAATCTAGATGCCCTTGTATAACCCAAAAATAAATAACCATATAAAGCCGAAATTTTCAAATATAATTATTATGTATTATTTATTACTTAATATTTTTCAAAAAATATTTATCGTAGAAATTTTTCATTATTACTTAAATTATCATTTTTTATAAATACTCAATGAAAATGTCAACAAATGTAAACAAACTTAAATCAATTCATAAGTATTTTTAATTTTTTAATTTTTTTTAAATGTTGATAAAAAGTTTTATATTTGGTTATAAAGTTTCATAATTTAATATAGGATCCCATAAAAGTTTACCTTAAAGAAATTAAAAAGTATTTAAAATACATATGCACGATTTTCATATTGTAAGTGTTTAATGTTTAAATTTTGGAAAAATTCGTCCAAATTACGAGTACTAACCTTTGTAACACACCTACCCGTTTAATAAAACAAAGTGGCTGTCGATATTTATATCTAATTCTATCCAGTTAAAGAGTAGTTGGTTAGCTATTCCCACTACACGAACCGGTCTTAAGGACCGGGTTGTTGAACTGATACAAATAAAGTTTTCTAAGTTATATTTTACAGGTCCTAGAAACTTATGACCTGCGCTCATAAGTAACACAATAGAAACAATGTTTAGCAACGTATTACAAGGTTTATTTAAATGACTCAATATTAATATAATTACATAATACACTATCACCTAAGTAACCCTGTTCTTGAGGGTAGTATTTGAAGATCACAGGTGTAGCGGAGTACGAGTTGAAGCAATTGAATAAATTACGATTTATCTATAAAGTAATAGGTATATAGGTTATTTTACCTATAGTAAATCAAATTAAAAATATCACTTAAAAATACAGAGATGACTATTGTCTCTATCTCACAAACCAAACTCGTCTGACTAGCTATTTCAATGATTTGCATATACTCGTATTCTACGTTCCTGTGTTCTTCTGACCTAAGCAAAAATCCCAGAGTGCAGCATAAATGAGGCGTCAGTAACATGTATATCGTTACACCTTTACAAATTATTTTGTATTTAGAAATTTCAAAAATGTTATTCATTTATACCTAATTATCCAAAACAATTTTTTAATACAAGATTTCTCATAAGTTTTCATTATAGGACTTAAAAAAAATTTAAATGAAAACCATTCAAGGTTCAAAGAAAAAAATTATTTTTAAATATTGTAGTAGTTTATATACATAAATATAAATATATTTGATTATATTATTTATATTGTTTTTCATATTCGAATTTTCAATTCTGAACTTTAATCATAAGATAAATAAATATTATTTTAAAAAATTAAACATTTTATATTATTGTTTTCACTGTTTAAAACATTTTGATATTTACTGTTCACAATATTTACACATAAATTCAACGTTTTAGTAACAATTACCTATACGTGATTAAAACTTTTAAGAAAACATGATTTACCTATACATCGACAAATATTTATAGTGAATTAGGACAAATTGACCAATTCTTTTTTTTTAAGAAGGGACTTAAATATTTCTCTATTCATTTATTAATTAAAATAAAATATTTGGAGCTAAAGCCTTCACTCTCTAACAACAGTTATTGGCATATTGGCATAACAACCTTAGGTAATTTATTTATTAAACAAAATAAAGCATCAACAACAAATATTATTAGCGTGTAGATTATATTTTACATTTTTTTTTTATATATATATACTAAAATATTATTGTGTAAAATTAAATTAAATAATTTGGACATTTTTAAAAAAATGTATTACTTTTAAGTTTGATTCTTTGTCAGGTCCTATGATTTCTAATAATTTACTTTTTATTTCAATAAAAAACGATATTTTGCTGTGGCAAATTAGGTTACAATATAATCAACATCGTGTTAAATATTATAACTCATAATACAACAATAAACTAGTTTTGTACTAGTTGATACTTGATAGGCGTATGACAATGATATAATATGACACTCTCGTATCATGAATCATGATAACAGCTTTCACGATTAGCAACCATCACATTTTACTAGAATTTTTTACTTAAACATTTATATTACGTCATTTTATAAATTAATAACATATCTTTCAATATTGAAAATAACAAGGAAAAGTTTTATTACGTAGTATTTACTTTTTCAATGTTAATTTTTTTCTTAATTTAAGATTAAAGAAACAATTTTTCGTGAAAAACAGTATTTAATATTAATTCGAGGGTGGTAAAACAATGTTTGGGAGGGAGGGATTAGTAGTTATCCCCACCAAGCTCCCACTTAGTTGCGAACATGTTTATAAGCATGTCCTGTACTCTGCATGTAGACATGTAGTTCATAAGTATATTAACAGTGGTTAGTTTTGGTGCAGTGCGGTCGGCGAAAACAATTAATGTGGAGCTTCTATTATTGTATTACAAATAATGTATTACTTAATTTAATCCAATATATTATGAAATTTCAAGTTAATCAATAAGCCAATAAGGTAAGATAAAATGTCCTATTTTTCAGGATAAAATTATATAGTTTTATGATAAGTTGATTCATGGATGTTTGTATTTATAGATTTGGCACTTATATAAAAAATATTATGTTATAATTTCAAAGATTAATATATTATTACTAGTAGGTAAACGTTTTATTGTATTTGTTTATGCGTCAAGCGTCATATGTACCTTGATTATAGGTTACTATAATGAAATTGTTAAATTTGAATTCAACGATAAATCAACTTATACGATTAAAAATGATTCTGAGTGTAGAAAAATACAGTACATCATTGTAAAATCAATACATGCATTGCTTATAGATAGATATACTCAAAATCTAAAATTTCATTACTTTAAATTAGGATTTAAATTATTATTCGAATGTAAGTCGTTATAATAAGAATTAATATTCTACTATATATCCTAGTAATATTTACATAGTTATACATATATTAACTGTATTTTGCATAACTAATTTTAATGATTGGAATTGAACTTTAAATGGGGAAAAATCGCAAAAAAAGTGTTTACATATCTCTCTAGGGACGAGGTGATAGGTGATCGTAAAAAATATGCATACGAAATCAAAAAAAATAGAAATTGTAAAAATATAATAATATAAACATAACGTTTATTCCGTGTTCTGTGCACGTGTTATGTGAATCGCACGTAAATAAAATAATATACGATAAACGAACGGATTATGAACAAGTAATGAGTTTATTAAAATAATATATTATTGACGGCGGCGGCATGGCACGACCTGACAATAATTATTTTAACGTTGTATAGGCTCAAGGCCACGGCCATCGGATTCGCCAATTATGGTATTTATTTTTTTTTTCATATTTTTTTCTAATTGTTCACTACCTTTCCCACTCGACGACTACACCACGCGTCAGACACGTGAAACAACAGATACTACATCGAACCACCGCGTGCACGCTGACGATCGAGAAATTCGAGAATGACGGGAGGAAACCGCCGCCGCGTGAGGCCCGTTCTAGTGAATGAATAGAAAACCTGTCCATGCATATATTTTACATTTTATTTATTAATTATACGAATATATCTGTACGTATGACTGTATATATATCGCTTATAACGTATAGTGTATACATGCAGTTTAAGCAGCTTTGGTTACCTATTACTTATGTTTTTATGATATATTAATATTATGATAATCGCATCGTCCAGCAGACGACCAATGAATATGATTTTGAAATAATACATTAATATCAAAGATAAGTATACGGCGGTAGATCGTCAATAATAATTATCATACGCGATTATATAATGAAAATGATATACTCATTGTCAATAATGTTTTATCTGCTGTGTATATAGTACTATAATACTTATACATAGTAAAATATAACAATAATGTAGATAGATATATTATTAATTATTATTACAGACGACAATATGACATTCAGGGTGTTACAATTAAACGCAGGTATAACCTTCATACTATATTTTAATCATCATATTGTAATTACTTATATTTAAAAAAAAGCAATTTAATTGTTTATTAAAAAAAAAAATAAATAGTTTTGTACCTTGCGTCGCTACATAGAGCCAACGACCCATCCTAAAAGAAAACTTGATGAAATTAATTGTCATTCAAAACGTTCATATTTTTATGTATGCTACCTATTTAAAAATGTATCATTAATTTATCGCTGCATATATGAAAAACATATGAAATTCATCGCATTAAAATACCATTATCACCTAATATTGCATAAGCAATAAGTCGAAATACAAACTTACAATTAAAATTATAATGTTAAGTACATAATATAAATTATATTACGTACTTAACAGAATAAGTTACAACATAAGTTATCTTAACGAAAAAATATCATTATTTTATTTCTTTTATCAATAATCGTATAGAATTATAGATCAATGGAAGGAATAACAATATCAAATAGAGTACATAAAATTTTACTCTTTATTGTTACGATTTCAAGTAATATATAAGTAATAAATCCAATATATTATTATATATTAGTATACTACTAAATTATTTTATTATTATATTATTTTAAATTATAATATTACTAAAGCTGTTGCTTGTTATTAACTTATAAGTTTAGAGCGCGTATCTCTATGCAATCGCATATTTTTTCTTTTTTGGATTTTTGTCAGTTATCTTTACGAATCAGAATAATTTGAATCTAATGGTGAAAATTTGTTTAATTTATTTTTGCATATTTTATAGTTATTACATATTTTTGTATATTTTTACGAAATTCTAAATGTATTGCATATTAAAAAAAAAAATTTTCAAGTATTTAAGTAATTAAATACTAGGTATAAGTTGTTTACAAAGTGAATTTTAAATAAATAAAAAAAATTCCTTGCATATTTTCATGATTTTTACTTTATACCTAATAAATAATATATATAAATATATATAACATAAAAATTATAAATAAATATTACGTATAGAAGAACAGATTGAAATTAGTTAAATATTTTGAATATTTTATTGTATACGGAAAATAATAATATTACACATAATCGTAAAAAGTATTTTTTGAATAGATGTTAATAAAATAAAAAATGTTTGAGAATAAATCGTTATTATACGTTTGAATACCCAATGTCATTGCCATTCGAACTTTGAATACTCAAAAAATATATATATATAAGTCCATAACTAAACGTACGATTTCCAAGGCGTGACATGTTGCGGCGTTTGGTCTCAACGACTATTATTGATGTGTGTAGGTTTCTCAGGCGCGACTAGTCGCCGAGACCAATCTCCGTAACGCCTAAAAAACCGTCACATTCAGTATCCAGTTATCCAATATCATAGTAGTTTTCGTGCAATGAGAGCTTATGTTTTATTACGTTAAATTTGATATTTATTATGAATTTCAATAAAATAATCTAACTCCATTACACAGAGCAAGATGACGATGAATTATTAATGAAGTATTAATCAATGTACAATAAAAAAAGAGAGAAAATGTTTATGAATTTTTTCTAAATAGAAAAGCTGAAGGATACTTTAAAATTTTAATAAAAATAAGTAGTCATTTGATACAAAATGAAACAAAATTTCGCGAGTTTTTGCCTGTTAATAAAAGCTAATTTAATTGCTTGTTATCGCTTGTTGAATTACAACTAAAAAAATTAAGTATTTAAATTATAATTGTTATGATTGTTATAAATTTTCAACTATAAAATAATTTGCAAATAATCGTGATTTTAATGTATTAGAACTAATAACACATATAAAACAATCGTGTCTGTATTTTTGATGTTTTTTCAATTCGATAAGAATTAACTTATGAGAAACGATGATGTATTCAATTTTTCAAATTTTTGAATTACAAACATTTTAGTTTACAAAGTTTAGTTATTTATATACCCAAATCAAATTAATTAGATGAAGTGAACAATTTTAAATATCTATAGCACTTAAGGATTTTACTAACTATATAAAACGCAAAAGCAAATATTTGTTAAAAATTTCAGGTCTTGCATAAATAATAAATATACTTTTTTTTATTTTTCTGGAGTAAATTTTGTTTAACGTACCAGTCTATGTACAATTTTCCACCACAAGATTCAAATTTCAAGCAATTGTCTACTTATTGTATGTTAGATATAACAAAATTACTGATAAACAAAAACCATACACATCATCGTAAAAACAAAACATCCATCGCTCAGCTCATAATTTACAATTTTATAATAAAAATATATTTCTTGATTGCCTAACCTCGCCCAAAATAATAATCTTAGTTTTGCCATATATGGCATTAAGTAAGCTCATAAAATATTTAAGTATCTTTAGGTATTTAAAGTTACCAACGAATTAAAAATATAGAAATTGTATAGGTATTCGAATTATAAACACTATACAAACGAAATAATACAATTTAATCATAAAATATTATATCAGATAATAGACATCTAAATAAAATAATTATATAATTCTTATTTTTTTTTTTTTTTTTTTTTATTTAGTTGACCCGCGGCTTCTAAGGCCATTGGGTTTTTTAAGTAAGGTTGGTTCGGTAGGTTGTATTTTTTTTTTTTTTTACGATTGATACGGTTGATAGCAAACACGTGTATGTGTGGCAAGGTTTTTAACCACTGTGATCCCGAATGGTCACCCATCCGAGAGCCAGTAGCTGTGGCCGTTACTTGCTCCCAGTGGCATTCCGCAACTGGAAGCAGCCAACGCGCCACGCCAAGCCACAATTCTTATTTTTATCGCATTATATAACTTACATTTATAATGCTAATAAGTAATAATATAATCCATGGAATCTCTCTTATGGGAATTTAATTATACCTACTTAAAATATCAAATGTAAAAAATATTTTTATTGGATTAATTTTCATTGTCTCAGCCATCATTACTTACTGGAGTATTTAAATAACACTGTTTTATAATACTAAATTAAGTACCTACTTTTATTTAAAATATTCAATGAAGTACCTATTACAATATTTGTTTTGGTATTGAATCGTATTTATTTTATTTTTTATCCTATTTACGTTATAATAATACATACAGATACAATTATCATTTCTATAATTAAATATTATGTATTTTATGAAATTATATATAAATTATCACCAATAATTATTACAATCACACGGTAGATTATATTATAAGAAGCTATATACTTACATATTATACCATTTGGTAAAATAATCAATCATTGATAATTTTTCATTTATTTAATATGTTATACTCAAAAGTACCTATTAAAAATACTTTATGAAAAAATATAATTTAAATATATATCTTTAAATTGTTAAAATTAGTAATTTGAGTATAGTTCCAGAAGATGTTTTTAGGCCCTAAAATTTAGGGGGTGCTAACGACAGTAGGGGGCATCGGCCACAGATACAATATCTTAAGATATTATGAAACAGTAATATTATATTATTATTATAAAAATATAAGCTTTGCTATGATTATTATGATTTATAACAGATACCTGTAACGTAGTTTTTTTTCGCCTTACAAGGTGACATTTTACCAATAAACGTTAGATATATGCAGGGCAAGACTGGGTCAAAAATGTCTACCGGCAAAATAAAAAAAAATCGACCCAATTAGGAGTACCTATAAAAAAAACCTTAAAAAAACATATATTTTTATATAAAATGATAGTATATTATTTCGAGAATTAAAGCACTTAAAATTATTATTAAAAATTAAAAAAATTAAAAATTGGTTAGTAGAAACTACTACAAAGAAATGTTATCATTTTTATTTAAAATACCTACATATTTTTAGACTCCAGAATACACATTAATACATACTAAGCAATTTGCTAAGGTTTGAGCTCTTCAAACCGTGTCGATTATGCCTTAACCGATAAACCTAAAAAAAAATCCCTATGAGTATAAGCGGCCCACTGGGAAACTCCCGGTATCCCACCTGCCCAGTCCGGCCCCAGGTATATGTTAATATGTTATTAACAGTTTTCTTATTTCAGTATTTTACACGTTTTGTCAAAATCTGATACTCTAGCATATTAAATACCCTTTCTAGTATCAAATTCTGTCATCACCATATTTTTCTCCAAATGCTGAAATTACTTATTTATTAATTTCTCATTATTGTTACTTAAAAAAATATAAATCCTATAAAATGATTTTTTTATACACACCGTTATTTTTAAAATAATTAAACCAATATGCAACTTTATTAACTATTTAATAATATATTTATTATAATTCTATGATTTATATCTTGAACCTATTCACACACCATTATAAATGGTACTTCAATTAATGCATTTTAATTAACATAAATTAGATAGGCAAATATAGAATATAGAATGTAAATTATAATTAGAACCGATCCACGTCGGTCTTTTTTGCTCAGAATTAGTTTTACGTATACCTACAATGATTTGTCATTGAACTAAAATTTAACTCGTTTATTATAGTGATTAGTAACCAACTCAATGATGAGGTACACTATCGAAACTATGCAAATAAAAGTATGTAACAGAAATAAACATTCGTATATCGATACTATACCTAATTATAAAAAAATACTGTGTGATTTATATTATTATTTTCTTGATATAATATTGTGTAAATGGATGATAGATGGAGAAAAATTTGTAAATGCCTTTATAAGGTGCCGATATCCTATCTACGTCTCCGATAGTACCTATTAGGTATTATACTACTTATTTTAATATTATAATACAGTAATTACACACATAAACTTTTTAAAAATACATATAATTTATACTATATTGACGTCAATCTTGTAAAAATTACTTTTAAAAAATGAGCATTCAATCACAGATACAAATAATTTTATTAAAAGTATTTAAATTTGAATCCTGCAGATACATTAAAAATAAATGTATAAATACATTCAATTTTTTTTACATAAGTATTTATTTTAATTAAATTAACTTTACCGGATTTTTATTAATTTTTTAGAGCATTAAGCATCGTATAATTTTGTGTAACTAAAAATGACTACCTACTCACCTGTTTACTTTTTCAAGTATTTGAGTTTTTCATTAAGTATAATTTATATAAACGAGTTAAGTATCGCAAACGCATTACACGCATTCCACAGCGCAGGATCTAGAAATGCATTAATAATAATAATTATTATTATTATTATTAAAATCATATTATTTTATTCTAATATGCATAAAACTATCATTCTTATTTCTTATATATCGACAGTTTACTGAATTTAGTACCTACTTGAGTGTAATAAATAATATTCTTTAGGATTTAATTTGTAAATTTATACGATAAAGTTCAAACGATAAACATCAATTAAACATATATAATCACAATATTTTTTATGAGCATCTATTGTTAGAATTTTAAGGAATTTCGAAAAAATTGTAGAAATTTACTAATTTTGTAGTTAGAAATTCATACATTTATAATATTCATAGCATTTTTTTCTATCTGAAATAGCGCAAACTTTCATATTCAATTTTATTATTATCGCTAAAACACTACATAAACTACCCACACTATACATTTTTTCAATGTGACCGAACACAGTGAGTGTCAACTAGCCTATAGATATATCACAAAATAAACTTTTAATAATAAAAGCTGACGAACCATTTCCGATCAGAATCATTTTTCGTAAAAGTATGCGATGGTGAATCATATAATTGAATTCAAGTTTAACACAACATACATCACAGTGACATACTTAATGACGATATGTACACTATATCTACTAGTAATTATTGACACCTATACTAACTGTATTACAGCAGAGCGATAACTTTCTCTCTTTTTTCTTCATTTTACACGATTTAATTACAAATATAAAACGTATCAACTAAAAAGAAAAACAATTTGAAAATGACTTATTGTGTAATTTTAATTGGCAAAGAGATATTTATAGAAATTATTTAAAATACTTTACTAGCTAATTACCTATTTTTTTTTCAAAAGCATTTAAAACACGTATATGTTTGCAGAGTACCTACTCAAAAAGTATTTGAATACTTTTACTCGAGTACCTATACTTACATCATGCAAGACTACTGCTGGCAGTCGGCCGAGCTTGCAAACGTTATATACCTAATAATAAAATCACACAAAAAATAAACCACATACAACAATAATAATAATAATAATAATAATACATCGACTCAGTGCCCAGGTATTAGCGCGCTTGCGCCGCTGCCGCTGCCGCGAGTCTGATGTAAATTTTTTCGCCTACAATCCGCGGGCGTGGGGAGTCCCCAATGTCACGTTAAAGCTGCCGCCACAGCAGAGGACATCGGTCACGAATGCGAGCGGTGGGGAACGAGCGACGAAAAAAATATAAAATCATTTTAACAATTTTTTTTTTTCGCGTTCTACCGCCGACCGCGGACACAATCGTCGCGCCGTCGCTTCCCGTCGGTCGTTTATTTTTAAAAACTCGGCCACCGCCGCCAGTCGAGTGCCGACCACCACCGATCACCGTCTGACTATTCCTCGCTGAATGAGCGACACTGGCACCAACGGGGTGAGTACCTACCTCACATCGCCGCTGCCGCCGAACGGCCGAACGTAGTATACTAATATCGTAAAATAATAATATAACAATATCACTTTTCGTCATTATTATTACCTGATATTATACGTTTTGCGTGCGACGTTTTCGCGTACGAATCTGGGTCCTCCCCGCCCGCCCTGCAAACGCCCACGCCGCGACCTCCGCCGACATTGACCTCGCGACGATCGATATCGGACGAGAGCGCTCGACGACATAAATATTATGTAAAAATATAATAATATGTAGACTACATTATCGAACAATAATAATATTGCCATCATCTCGAGGCGATGGCAATAATTATTAACGCTCGTTTCGGTGATTTCGAATAAAATTTGATAACCCGTCCGCCCTGTCGGTCGTCATCGCACGAGCGCGGGCAATGATAACGTCGATCACGGGCCGCCGCCGCGCGCACTCGTGTGTGGCGCGTGACGCGACGACGCGTCCGTTCCCCTCCAAAAATGCCGTCGTCGTTTGTTATCTCGGACCGACCGAGATAACGAACGATAAACCATTATTTACGCGGATTACCATATCTCGACTTTTTTCTTTTCATAGTCACCGGGTCGCGTTTATCCGGCCCGCGGTGGTCAGTGATAGCGGTTACTGCAGGCGCCTCTTTGAGTGTTTCGCGTGACTTACAGCCGTCGTCGTTTCACTAGTCGTGTTCTCTTGTTCGTCGCGTTGTAATTACCATCGCCGCTGCCGCGCAGTGATCGTTAGGTACCTATACCTCCTAATACTGATTGCTTAAATAAATAATATTTACTATCGTTTCTAAAATATCACGATGTCGAGACTGTAGATGAACAAATAACAATTGATCAATACGAGTGTATACAGTTTTCGTCAGATTTTTGTCCGTTGTAATAATATTATCTATAAAACAATTCATATCCGTAAAGGACGCGAGTCCGACCAGTCTGATCAAATTTCGTTATTTTTCTATATTTACTGCAGACCGCACGACGAGGTAATACCTACTGCCTGCATACCTGTTTTGTTTTCCATGTTTTTATCCTAGTTGTTGCTTAAAAACGACCTTGGTTGCATAATCTCACAAAATCAGCCATTATCTCCAGGTACCTGTCCTTTTTGTATACACCACTCAAAATACTTGTATTGATTTAATTAAATCGACAAGTAGGCACCTACTACATACAGGGACATTAATTATCTGTTATAATAAATATAGAACGAAATATTTATTTAAAAATGTATGTACTTATATAACTACATATTATATAGGTATATGCATTATATTTTATTATACTCTTATAACTTATTTGCTATTAACATCAAAGAGGATAATAGTTGTCAAGTAAAAAAATATTATAGATACTTAATTATGTAACATTAATTAATAACCTACTCGTTTTTGTATACCTCTAATATTGTTCTATTTAATTCCAAATCATTATCATTAAATTGTACAATATAATGTATTTCAATTTTTGAAAATTATTTTCTATTAATGTTTAATTAATATTTAATCTATAGGCATAGTTATTTTGGAATTATTTCCTTTGTATGAGAATAGCTACATTTATTATTGCAATATCGAAACTTAACACATTCCATAAAAAATCTAAAATTAATTTTGATAACACAGCAAATATCTTGTTACTTTCTTATAAAATATTTAACTGTAATTATAACTATTTTTATAGCAGCAATATTTAATTGTTGAATTAAAAATTTTGTATACAGATAAAATATATAATAAGTGTACATTATAGAGGATTTTCTAACTTTTAAAAGAACTTTAATATATTATATTATACACCTCTAAAACCTGTGACTAAATCTACTTGTAACATATCTAATTATACCCAATAATATAAAAATTACACATAAGTAATTAGTGTTAATTTATTTAAATACTAATATGGTACAAATATTTTAAATTTGAACAATGCTTTTTTTTTTTTGTAGGTTGTTAGAAAAATATTATTTTTACATAAGTAGATATTCTATAGCATGTTCATGTAGCTAATTACTATGTTCTTAGAATGACAAAAGACATTCCAATAAAATTATATATTGTTTCAGGCTTAATATTAATTTATATTTTAATTAAATTCAGTACATGTCACACAATTAATACATTAAGAATAGTCTAAATTTTAAATACTGGAAAATATTGTTTTTAAATAATAAAAATCATTAATAATTATATGGAAAAAAGTAATAAGAACACAATTAATAGATAAATAATAAATAGGTATTATTTTAGTAAAATAAAATAATATAACTTTATTGATATTTAAAAAAGAATACTTTAAAATAGTTTATTCTGGCTTTTAGTTCAACTAATTTACTAATCCACACTGACCATACTTAATTTTGATTAAATATTGTTGTTGTATATTTAGTAATAGGTAAGTCTAGTCAGTAGTAAATGTTATATGTGACATCAAAAACATTAAAATAATGTTACAAATAATGTGCTCTTACATTTTAATTTCTAATTTACATTAATTATCTAGGTATATAACATTGTTTTATAGATATTAAAAATATGTGTTCAACACACTTAAAACAAATAACGAGTTATATAATTTCATTACATCAATATTAATTTATTCTATTTTTTTTAGTGATTGACAAATTGTTTTAATTACAGTTTGTGGTTAAATTATGTGATAATATTATTTCATTTATAAATGAGCATAATTACTCTGATAATTAGGTACTAGTTAAATATAAATACTTATTTTTAATTTATGTATACCTATTATTATAAATAAATTTGTTATCTTCTTGTAATAATTGTTAAATTATAATTTATCTTCTTAAATGGTTTTATATTGATTCCTTATTGCAATATTAAAATGATAATCTTTCAGATTATTATTAAATATGTTAAAATAATTTCAAACACTTCTGGAGTATTTAAATAAATAAGAAATTGATCCATAGTTAACTAATAAACAAATGAACATTAACTTATTGGGTCATTAAGCAGAATTATAAAACAAACAAATTATTTAATGAAAGATATTAACTAAGAATGTCATCTAACTAAATACTTATGAATAGTGTATTTTAATTTATTTAACCAGAAGTCACAATTTATTTAATTAGGTTTTAAAAATGTAAATTATTTATGTTAATCTTCAATTATATCTTTAAATATTAAATGTAATAATTTTGTTTCTTTTGTGATTTTTAAAATATTTGAAATTTAAAAACAAGTTCAATATCATTCAATGTCACATTGACACAATAAATATATTAGGTTCCTGATATTATTTATGTAAGAAGTTTTATATTTAAAATTTATTAAATATATATATGTATAAGTATTAGTATATTATACATAACATGATTTGACTTTTGGCAGTTAATCTAAAGGTCTGCTAAAAAAGTCTCTGGCCTAATTCCAATTAGTAAATCTGCTTCAGAATTTTAAATAACAATTTTTGTTTTTGTTTATTTAATTTGAAAATTTGATTAAAACCATTTATTTGTTTAAATTAAATTTTCAAAATACTAATAAAAATTTAATCTTATAAAGATTATGTAGTTTTTAATATACTATTATTTGTGTAATACCTAATGAATATTCACTATTTTCTAACAAGTTTATTTTAAATTGATTGATATCAAATTAATATTTCATAAGTTAAATCAACTATAACATTATTTAAATAAGTATTTATTTATTTTAATCATGTGTTAACCTTTACTTTAGGTATCACATTCAATGTTTTATCCTAAAATCTGTTCACTGTAGGGAATTCAAATTAGGTAAAAAAATCTTTGCAATTATACTGAAATTAGTGAAATTGTTGTTAGTTACTTATCCATAATAGTAGAATGTATCATCAGAATATTGGAACTTTTCCTGGTAAAAGGCATTTTTGTTTTTAACTATAGAGAAAAATATATTGGTTATTATTGATGTTGAAGACATTATTGTTATAATTAAAAATAAAAGTTATTTATGAGATGAAAAATTATGTGTATGTATAAATATATATATATATATTATTTTTGAATTTAATATCATATCATGTTTTATTTTAATGCAAAATATTAGTTATTTGGTTGAGGGCTAATCAAATAGTTTTCCTCGACTGAATTTATTTTATAGTCTGTTATTCCCTACTCAATGTTTTAATCTTTACTTCAATTACCAAATAGCTTAAAATAATTACTTATATTATATAATTTAAATTAAATTTTTTATTATGTCTTAGGTTACATAATGACGTCGAAACTCTATAATTTAATCGTTGGTGGTGCTTCAGTTAGTGCTGGAGCATATTTCACTACATGGTTATTGACTGGAGAAAATCCAACAGTATGTATTACTTTTTTATACTATTATTGTTTTAGTTGTTTAATAAAGCATCCATATTATGTATATAATTTTAAATTATTGTTATGTCATTATTTATGATACATATAATGAAATTTATTCATTTTTGATTGAAGCAATTACAAACAGTGCAAGCAGAAGGGGGTAAAAAAACTGGAAGACTACGAACATTACCTCCAAGAAGCACTCAAATTCAATCTCTACATTCAGAAGAATTTGATGTCCTAATCATTGGAGGTGGTGCTACTGGGGCTGGCTGTGCTATAGACTCAGTTACACGAGGTAAACTATTTAATGTAAAAATATTAGACCCATTTTAATATTAGTTATCTTGTTTAAATTTTAATGTAGTAAATAATTTTGTATTCTAATTAAATTGTTAAATCTTTAAATAATGATTTTAAGGTTTAAAAACTGCACTGGTCGAGTTAGACGATTTTGCATCTGGTACATCAAGTCGCAGTACAAAACTTATTCATGGTGGTGTACGTTATTTGCAAAAAGCAATACTTAATTTAGATTTGGAACAATATAAAATGGTCAAAGAAGCATTGCATGAACGTTCATCAATGCTTAAGACGGCTCCTCATTTAACCCATGCCATACCAATCATGTTACCTGTTTATGAGTATGTTCTAATTCTTATATTTAATACATATGTTTTCTCTATTTTTTATGTTAATATAGGTGGTGGAAAGTTCCTTACTACTGGATTGGTATTAAAGCATATGATCTTGTAGCAGGTTCAAAAACAGTTAAAAGTTCTTATTATTTATCCAAAAATGAAGCATTAGAAATATTTCCTATGCTTAAAAAAAATAAATTGGTTGGAGCTATTGTATATCACGATGGTAATGAAAATGAAATTATTTAATTTTTTTAGTTGTTTTATTAACTTGTTATATCTTAGGTCAACAAGACGATGCTAGAATGTGCCTTGCTTTAGCGCTAACTGCAACTCGTTATGGTGCAACAGTAGCAAATCATGTAAAAGCAATAAAGATCCTTAAAGATGAGAATGGAAAAATTTGTGGTGCACACCTCCGAGATGAACTAACTGGAAATGAATGGGATGTTAAAGCTAAGTGTATTATAAATGCTGCTGGACCTTTCACTGATTCTGTACGAAAAATGGATGATAGCAATACCAAAGAAATATGTACTCCTAGTAAAGGTGTACACATTGTATTACCTGGTTATTACAGGTTGTTTTTATTAATTCTGATGTATAATTTTGATTAAATAATTAATTAATTTTATGAATTTTCATTATTCTCATATTAATAGTCCTGAACAAATGGGACTTTTGGATCCTGAAACGTCTGATGGCCGTGTTATATTCTTTTTACCATGGCAAAAACATACATTATCAGGTACCACAGACAGCCCATGTGATGTAACTTATCATCCTACACCTACAGAAGAAGAAATTTCATTCATATTGAACGAAATAAAAAATTATCTCAACTCTGATGTTGAAGGTATGTTATTAAATTAAGTTTTTAAAATTAAAACTTAAATTATTTTTTTATATTATGTTAAATGTTTATAAACTGGTTTTAGTACGCCGAGGTGATGTTTTAAGTGCGTGGGGTGGTATTCGCCCATTAGTATCTGATCCAAACAAAGGTGACACTCAGTCATTAGCTCGTAATCATATTGTGCATGTTAGCAAATCTAATTTAGTAACAATTGCTGGAGGAAAATGGACTACATACAGATCTATGGCTCAGGAAACTATTGATGCTGCAATAAAAGGTTGATTAGATTTTTCTACCCATAAATTATTATTATCCTTATGTAATTTATGATTGTTTTGTTTTTGCAGCTGTTCCAGAATTAAAACCAACAAAACCTCAATGTCAAACAGATGGCCTCCAATTAGAAGGATCACATGGATGGACACCAACAATGTACATCAGATTAGTACAAGATTTTGGTTTGGAATGTGAAGTCGCTCAACATTTAGCTACATCATATGGTGACAGAGCATTTGCTGTAGCTAAATTAGCTAACCTCACTGGCAAACGCTGGCCAGTAATCGGTAATAAAATTCACCCTGAATTTCCGTATATTGATGCCGAGGTAATAAAACATTAAACTTATACTACAATTTTTTAAAAATCATTTTATAAACATATTTTTATTTTAAAGATTCGTTATGGAGTGAGAGAATACGCTGTTACAGCTGTTGATATGATTGCTAGACGTTTACGATTGGCATTCCTGAATGTGCAAGCTGCTCAAGAAGCACTCCCAACTATTGTAAACATTATGGCTGAAGAATTAAATTGGAATGATGAAGAAAAAAAAGTTAGATATTTATAGGTATACAAATTTATAATTTATTACTTGATATATTATTTTACATTACTTAGAAACAATTGGAAATGGCCCACAATTTTTTGGCCACTGAAATGGGTATGAGTGTGAACAGAGCATCTCGAGACAAAATTCCAATTACTCTATCACAGGAAGAAATAAAAATGTATGTTAAAAGATTCCAGATTCTCGATCATGATCACAAAGGATATGTTTCCATCAATGATATCCGTAGGAGTATGAAGGTATTTATTCGTGTCAATTATTTTATCTCTTGTGATAAAAATAATAATGTTTTACATTTTAACAGAATACTGGTGAAAATGTAACTGGAGACGAGCTTCATGAAATTTTAAGAGAAATAGACACTAATATGAATGGCCAAGTTGAGCTTGATGAATACTTACAGGTATGCATGTTATTATATTAATCCCTTGAAACACTACTTAAAATTTAGTAATATTAACTTCTTTTATATAAATATTTTTTTTAAGTTTACTATGATTTTTACAAAATTTTAGTAGTGATTACATAATATTATATATATATTGTATTTTAGATGATGTCAGCACTTAAATCTGGCCATATATCTCATTCTCGTTTTGCCAGAATGGCTGAATTAGAAGAAGTCCATAATAAAGTTCAAAGCAAAATCAGCGTGGAAAGAAGTGGTGGTGGATTTTAGATGAAAATTCTATTGAATTAAATCACAAATTATTAATTTATTTTTGGTTTCATTTTAGTATCAGCAAACAAATTTTTAGATATAATGAATTATACCATAACCAAAGTATTTCTTTAATTTTAATTTTTTGTTTTGTTACAAAATGTTACTATTTATAAAAATAAAAATTACTGCTATGACCGCAATGTTAAATAAAATATATAGAAAAATCTACAAAAAAAAATCTATTTCCTACATAAATAATAAGTCAACCTCGTCAAGATCGAAAAAAATAATGCAACTATAGCGAACAGTTATAAAAGTAATGGATCTTTCAACTTCACATAATAAAATATTGATATTATTGAAATGTGTATGTTTTCTAATAATTTTGAAACAAAAAAAACTACAAGTAATTATCTTAATCTTAATAAGTTAACATAAATTTCAAAACTTTTGTTCCAGAGGGGTTTTTAATGTAAAAAAGACATTTTATAATAAAAACAATACTACACTTATCTTATAAAACTACTTAAATTTGCTAATAAAACATTCAATATTCATAGCATCATCTAAAAACCAAAATCAAAAAATCTTCACCATTATCTAAAACGAAAAATGTTTACATATTATCTATTATGTTTGTTCATAAGTTTTTTGTATGTAAAAATATCATTTTATAATAGAAATAAAAATACACTTAACTGACAGTACTTTATGAATACTCTTCAAAATAAGATAAAACAATTTTTACTTGACAATGGAAAACTCAATAAACATAATAATCATTGTCATTATGCTAAATAGCACACTGAAAAACCATATAAAACAAGTTATGTATCTACAAAATAATATGATGGATATTAAATGATTTATTCCAGTTATTTAGATAACAGCAGTATGTCTACTATGAAAACAGTTTGAGGTATTGAAAACTGTAGAAAACAAATTAACAATAAATGTAATCATCTAGAGTAAAAAAGTGATGAAAAACCTTTTAGTTTTGATTTCAAGAAGATCGGATGAATATTGAGTGAGTTATTCAACAATCAGTTTTATACATTTAAACATGACCAATATATTTGGCATGAAAAGATTTTTTGATTTTAAAAAATTGAACAAAACAAAGTGAGCATGATGTATATTAATATTTAAATAAAGGGACAAGATGAGTCTTTTGGTTTTGGTTTTAAGATAATTCAATGAATATAGAGTAAATGATTAGGTTTTCAGTTTTATAAATGTATATTTGGTAATGTATTTAGCATAAAAATGGTTTTTAACTATAATAAAATCTGAAAGAAATATAGTGAGCTCGATATTAATTTTTCTGTATATAGAAAGACGAGACAAATTTTTTGGGTATTGGTTTCAAGATGATCCGTTGAATATTGACTAACTTATTCAACAATCAGATTTTTACATTTATAAGTGACTAGCATATTAGTATATTCAGCATGAAAAATTGATTTTATTTAAAAACACTAAAAAAAAAAACAAAATGAACATCAAATAAACTTTCATAGAATGAAAAGTGATGGCAAATCTTCTGTTTTTGGTTTCAAGATGATCCAATGAACATTGAATGCTCTATAACTAATCTAATGCAAACTTTAACACATAAATAGAAACTTTGTTGTAAAAAAATTTCTTAACACTTATGAAACTAGATTTAATAAATAAATAAAATCTGTTGTTCTTTTCGAAAACAATATCTAATGGCCGAAAAAACATCAATATAAGCAATAGTATTTCCACCATTATATATGTTAAACAGACAACCCTCAGTATACAGTCAACAGTTCTAAAATTAAAAAAAATTGAAATAATAAACAAAAATAAATTTTATCAAAGAAAACATACAGTAAAATTAACAAAAATCACGTTTCTTGACATTAAATTATTAGCTGAAATGGTCAATGAACGCCTCAATGCTATCTATTGGCACAAGATAAAAATCTTAAAATACAGATTCAATTGACCATGACCGAAACACATATGCAGTTAGATGCAAATCAAATACAGTTCATAGATGTAATTTATACCAATTTTACGCCATACAGAATCCTTACATTTTTTTTAACTAAACACAAAAACAGATTACCTTACATCAAATTTGAAATTTATTGCATTTACTACTTTCTGTCAATCAATTTTTTACACTATCCTAATTTTTATATACTTTATGACTATTTGAAAAGAATAAATTTCAACAACCTTTTATTTCATTAACAATTAAAATATCATATACGACACATACATGAATAAATGAAGAACTTACTTTCAATCTCGGTCATAGAACCTTTTCAATATTAAATTGAACACAACAAAATCGCGTGTCTCGAAAAAAAGATGGATTCATAGCAAGTTTAAAATTCGTAAAAATAACAAGCATTTTGATTCCACTGCTAAAACAAAAAAAAATATGAAAAAAATTTGTTAATAAGACATTAAGCAACAACAAAACAAGAATTTATTGTACAGTTGAATAAGAGCAATCAAACATTCACGAAATTAATAACAAAGTATTCACAAAATCAACGACATAAAACATATTATAGTAAAGAGGATTAATTTCAAAAGCATTTACAATTACCTACATTTAACATTGAACACACCAAAAAAAAAACAAAAGTATTCAAACTGTGTAATAACAACTAATGTTTGATATCATTACAAGAGTGCAGATTAAAATACTATAAAAAGGTATTGTTGTAGAAATATAAACACAATAATCAACGACGCAGTGCTAAAAACAAAATGAAAAAAAATATATAACTAATATTTCTTCTTCCTATCAATCTGATGAATAACAAATGAATCATTTAAATTATTATAGATAAGAGAGCTACGTCAATTTTGATAACGCCGATTAAAATATTGAAAAACCTACAAATAGAAGAAAAAAAAAATTCAAAAGAGTAAACATCTAGAGTAAGAACATTGACGAAAATTGGGTTTTTTTCCAAAACGATCTAATGAATAATATTTAGTGTGGTATTCAGCTCTCAGTTTTGTAGACGTATATTGTGGATTATTTTTAGCAAGATAAATTATTTAATGACTTCAAAAAACTGTTTAAAAACACAAAATTAACAGAGAAAACATACTTGCAGTGTTTGAAAAAACACGAACAATCATTTGGTGTGCGTTTCAAGATGATCCAATGAGCATTGAGTGCGTTATATAAAAAACAGAATTTAACATTTGCTTATGACAATTATATTCGTTCATTTGAAATGATATAATATAACTTTGACACGGCTTCGACAGTTGCTGTGGTGTCGAATTAATAAAAGAGTGTGAACCCGTGGATAGCCGTTCACGTCTTATTGGTGATTTGACGGTAGACGAGCGACCAAATGCGTTTGGTTAAAAAAAAAAATACGGTTTTCAAGAAAGAAAAACAAGATTGATATTTATTTTCAGCGAGGAAAAAAAATATATGTCATAGAGACGGACGACAATGTCGCGTTGCCTATCTGTGTAAAAAGTGTCGTGGAGTCGGGGTCCGGTACTCGTCCAGTGCGATTTGTCTTGCTGTCACGCCTAGGCCTTTATAGCGTTGGAGGGTGAGAGGGCTGTCAATATAGCTACTCTACACTTGGTGGTGGTGATAGTGTACACAGGTCGCTGCAGTGCGTGTACTTTGAACCGGTGACGGTTGCGTACCTTGACAACTTTAAGAATTAATAACACTATGAAAAAACCAAAATTAACGTTAAGTAGACTATTCTAGAGAAGGAAGGGATGACAAATCTATTGGTGTAGGTTTTGAGACAGTCCAATGAATATTGAGTGTGTAATTAAGAAAACACAATTTAACATTTGTATACCAGTACATTTAGAATGATAAATGTTTTTACGATTAAAAAAAAAAAAAAAATAACATTAAGTAAAACATTCTAGG
This sequence comes from Melanaphis sacchari, assembly GCF_002803265.2. Classification (NCBI taxonomy): domain Eukaryota; kingdom Metazoa; phylum Arthropoda; class Insecta; order Hemiptera; family Aphididae; genus Melanaphis; species Melanaphis sacchari. Next base: position 1,038,957 of record NW_020271625.1, read on the forward strand.
TTAATAAGTTATGAGTTTATGACAAATCTATTGGTGTACGTTTCGAACTGATCCAATGTATATTAAGGGCGTTATTCAAAATACACAATTTTACATTTGAATATATCTATTACACTAGTACATTTAGCAGAAACAATGTTATTATGAATTTAATACATTAAAAAAAATAAACAAATTGAGCCTTAGGCCGCGTGCACATTGGAAAGCGTTGCGCGGTGAGCGATGGGCGGTGAGCGATGAGCGTTGACGAAAATAAATCAAACACTGTAATTTTATCGGATCTGTGTACACTGACCTTGGGCGTTGAGCGTTTAGCGCTGCGCTGTGCGCGTTGCGTTGTTTATTTTTCAAGACGTCTTGAATTATGAGCGTTGTCAACTGTTTATAATTGCATAAAATTATTAATTTAAAAAGCACCATGTGTTCAAAAAATAAGTTTACAAATGAGCAACGAGAACTATTAATTTCCGAAGTTCAATCAAAACCTATTTTGTGGAATGATCGGCATCCAGATTATAAAAAAACGGATATAACAAAGAAAATGTGGGAAGAAATTGGGAAAGTAGTTGGATTTTCAGGTAAAATAATATATTAATATTACTACAGTAGCGTAATGTCAGTTTTTAATAGAGGAGTTTGCATTTTTACCGTCCAAATAGATAGGTCATATTTTTGATGGATCATATTCTTAAATTTAGATGTTTGTTTATCAAATCCAAACAACGAAACCTTTTTTTACAAGATAATTTACATATATAGTTAATGGATTTTAAGATTAAATTTTTATTGTGTGTTAAAACTAAATGGGAATTTGGTATACTGATATTATTGTTGTTGTTGTAAATTCAATAATTATATGTTTTTTATCCTACACACAAACACCAACTATCATGCACGTGCTCATACTGCGTTTATATGTACATAAAATAATATATTTTTCTGTATGTTTATATATGTATAACAACATAATTGTTGAGCTATTATAGTATAATACTAAAAGCTATTAATAAAAAAAAAAAAATAATAATATATTCCAATTATTGATTAGTAACAGGGCTCGGGACTTGATGCATTTTGCATATTTGTTCGGAAAATACACATATTATACTTGGATATTTTGGTATTTTTTTCTGAAAACGCATATTATTAAGATGTATAGGTTTATACTGCATATTTTATCGATAATGCATAGGTATTTCGACATTTTTACGTGCATATGTAAATGCATATTTTCAAGTTTTTAAGTACATTAAGTCCCGAGCCCTGAATATTAAAAAACCAAATTATCATTGTAATTTAATATTTTGGAAAAATTAAAACTGTTTGTAGTGTAACTAACTACGGAGATCAATTTTGGTTAGGTTAATAATCTGTTTTTTATTTCTAAACAAGTTTTCTTTAAAAATGTGTACATTATATCATGATAACATTTGTATACATATCATTATTTTCATACAGAATTACTTACTGATAAACTAATTAATTAAAGTAAAAATTATTATGTAGTGGCCAGCTTTCTAAGTTTAATGGTCCAAAAAAAATTTTGCAAATTCATTTCGAATTTCTTGTGCTCTTGTTGACCCTCTGCGTGCACCACCGTGATTTCCTGTTTCATGTAGATTATTAATTTGGTTTTCCTGAGCATTACTGTATAACATTTCTTGACAATAATCGAGATCACTATCTCCGTCTTTTTCACGCACCACATTATGTAAAATACAAGCGCACTTAATAATGTGTACAGCTTTGTCAGAACTAACTTCAATATCTTTACCTAGTATTCGCCATTTGGCACGCAGTATACCAAATGCACATTCAATGCATTTTCTAGCAGCAAACAAACGTTTATTATAATTTTCTCTAAAGGCATTCAAATTGCGACTTGGAAATGGTCTCATGAGAAACGTTTTTAAAGGATATGCTTCATCGCCAATGAACACGTAAGGTAATTTAATTGTAGTTCCGGGTAATTCCTTATCGGGTGGTAAAAAGGTATTGGATTGTATATGTTGAAAAAGTGTCGATGCTGCGAACGTCCCTCCATCACTCTTCTTACCTCTAGAACCAACTTCGATAAATATAAATTTTTTATCCGCATCTGCTACACCTTGAAGAACTAATGAAAAATACTTCAAATAATTGAAATAGCTTGAACCCCACTATTTATGGGACATTTGATTTGACAATGCTTGCCATCTATACATCCTATACAGTTAGGAAATTTCCATCGTCTATAGAAATCATCTGAAATTTTTACTAACTGGTCTTGATTCGGAACAGGCATAAAGTCTTCAACTAATTCTTCCCAGATTATTTTACAAGTCTCGTGTACAATTTTACCTACTGTCGAAGCTCCCATTCTTAGTGTAACTGCCAAATTTCGAAAAGAAAGGCCAGTAGATAAATATCTAATGAACAAATAGATAATTGCATTAAATTAAATTAAATAAAAAATGTACATCTCCAATTTATAATACATTTTAATAGCACACAAATTTTAAACTGTTCAATCACTGTCTTTTCACCCTATATTGATTATATTAAAATAGATTTAATTTTGTTCTTCTTAAATGTATTCAACGTGAAAGTTTATTGAAAAATTTATGAACTGAGTCATTGAATTAAATAATATACAATTAATTTAAATAGTTATTTTAATTTAGGTGCAATTGTAAAAGCAAAGTGGAAGAATCTTAAAGACAAATTTAGAGTAGAGCTTCAAAAAATTCCTGTTGTAAGGTCTGGGGCAGGAGGCAGAAGTTACAAGCCAAAATGGCCATATTTCGAATTAATGTTATTTGTGAAAGACACACTAATTCCAAGTGTAACAAGTGGAAATCTTCCTACTACTATGACTTCTGAGACTTGTTCAGAAATAAATGACTCAGAAGATGAGTCTATCGAAATTGGAAATTACGAAGAAAATACTACTGACGGGCTTCTTCCAGAAACACCTGCCTCTTTTTCTTCAAATGAATTTTCAACACCCGCTCTGAAAAAAAAGGTGTAAGAAACGACGTGTTGAAGACATGGACTATGATCCTTTTTTGCAAATAGAGCAACAAAAACTAGATCTCATTAGGGAAGAGCAAAAAAGGGACTCAACTATGACGAATAATCCCGAGTACCACTTTTTAATGAGTCTGTTGCCTTATTTTGACAAATTAAATGCTTTGGAAAAATTACAACTAAGAACAAATATTCAAAATGTAGTTTTCCAAACATTACAACATAAAGAAATCGAAAAAGAAAGGGCAATGATGTACATTCCACCACAAACGATTTCGTCTCAAGAAAGTTCTCAGAAAGAAACTTACCACCAGTTTCCACAAAACACAGGGCAAGATTTAAGTACTCCAAATATTTATACTCAAAATATTTACAATTAATTTAATAAAATTAAAATAATCAATTTGTATTATTTATTTTTAAGGCGTATGCTTAAGTTATAATAGTACGTTTTTTCAAGTACCAAAGGAGTTGTGAAATTTATTTTTATTTAATTTTTTACTTCAGCTATTTTAATTTCCTATGTTTTAATTTCTATTTCCATGTTTGAGAAAAAGCTATTGTAAAACTATGTTGTTATCAATGTAATAAAACATTCATTCGTAATACATTATGAGTTATGACTTACCTAAATGTCACATAAAGTCTTTCGGTTGCAGAAATTGGTTTTTTAAAATTTGTCGTTTTTTTGGTTAATTTAAATTTTACTTTGGACAAAATAAAGTCAAAAGTCTCTCTTGACATACGTAAAAACTTAAAAAACCTTTCATTATCTCTTCTTAATTCATTATAAATATGATGAAACTCGCCAAATACATTACGTTTTTTGTTTATTTCATGAACTGAAATCCTTCTATGTTTTTTACTTCGAAAGCGATTTCGTAAAAATGTATTATCGGTAAGTAAAATACGTCGACTTTTTGAGCACAGTACCATGGTGATGACTGCAGGTGACTAAAATATTATAGACAACGCTGATCGCGTGCTGTTTAGTGTACACACTTCATCGCTCACCGCTCAACGCTCGTCGCTCACCGCCCATCGCTCACCGCACAACGCTTTCCAATGTGCACGCGGCCTTAGGTAATCTTTTCTAGAAGTAAAAATTGATGACAAATATTTTGGTGTAGGTTTCAAGATGATCCAATGAATATTGAGAGAATCATTTAGCAATCGTTTATTCCCATTCAAATATGAGCCATTTATGTTGCATGAAAAGTTGGATTATGATTCAAACACTGGAAAAATACAAAATATGAATATTAAGAGACAATCCTATAGTAAGAAATGATAAAAAGTTTTTTGGTGATGGTATCAACATGATCCAATGAATATTGAGTGAGTTATTCAACAATCTGTTTTTTACACTCACATATGAACCAGTTATAGAGCACGATAAATTGGTTATTGTTTCAAACACTGGAAAAATAGATAACATGAATATGAAGTAGACAATCCTATTGTAAGAAATGATGACAAGTATTTTGGTGATGGTTTCAAGATGATCCAATGAATATTGAGTGAGTTATTCAACAATCACTTTTTTACACTCACATATGAACCAGATATACAGCACGAAAAATTAGATTATGTTTGAAACGTTGGAAAAATACATATTATGAAAATTGAACAGACAATCCTAATGTAAAAATTGATGACAAGTATTTTGGTGGTGGTTTCAATATTATCCAATGAATATTGAGCGAGTTATTCAACAATCACTTTTTTACACTCACATATGAACCAAATAAGTAGCACGAAAAATTAGTTTATGTT